>NW_021941376.1:824282-1041782 GCF_902148845.1 Salarias fasciatus | reverse complement strand
ACCCCAAACACACAACTGTTGGGGTGGTGACTGTCTGTTTTGGGTGTTTTTGGGCTGATCCAAACACTTTGAGCTTCAAAGATGCAATCTGGAAGGGGATTCCAGATTCCAGATTCCAGATTCCAGATTGGGATTCCAGATTCCAGATTCCAGATTCCAGATTCCAGATTGGGATTCCAGATTCCAGATTCCAGATTCCAGATTGGGATTCCAGATTCGGTCAAGCAATGATAACTCCTCTCAGGAAGGAGCTAGATGGCTGGGATTAGCATCAAATGAAAGCTTAGGACCTCAGCAGTGTAATGGTTGCAGTGTCAAGTCTCAAGTCACTTCTTAAAAATCGATGTCATTTTCTGGAAGGGGATTCCAGATTTAGACATCAAATGACCGATTCTGGAATCTGCTATAACTCCTCTCAGGAAGGAGCTAGATGCGTGGGACTGGCTTCAAATGAAAGCTGAGGGTCCTCCGAGTGTAATGGTGGTAATTTCAAGTGTGTAACTTCAATGTTAAGGGTTTTATGGTCAACCCTATGTGTAACCCTAACTCAGTAACCCTACTCCCTAACGGTAACCCTAACAATCCCAAACAATGAGGGCTAGGGTTATGAAAGTTGGATATGTGTCTCACTGGGGGGTGCCTGACAGGTGGGTTGTGGTGTCGTCTCTGTAACCCTAGCAGAAAAATTTGACCTCATGAATCACCCCATAATGTATATGGTTGGACCCGTGGGGATGAGCCTTGGGTGTCCTGAGGGTCGGTTCGGTCAATTTCCACCATGAAATTTGGAACCCTTCGGGGACTGGCAACGACCCCGCACACGTGTCTCTTGGGGCAGTGACTGTCTGTTTTGGGTGTTTTTGGGCTGATCCAAACACCCTGAGCTTCAGAAACGCAATCTGGAAGGGGATTCCAGATTTCGTCATTCAATGACCAATTCTGGAATCCTCTGTAACTCCTCTCAGGAAGGAGGTAGAAGTGTGGGCTTGGCTTCAAATGAAAGCTGAGGGCCTTGCGAGTGTAACGGTGGTACTTTCAAGTGTCTAACTCCACGTTTAAGTTTCAATGACACTTTCTGGAAGGGGATTCCAGAATGTGTCATCCAATGACCGATTCTGGAATCCTCTGCTATAACTCCTCTCAGGAAGGAGCTAGAGGGCTGGGATTAGAATCAAGTGAAAGCTTAGGACCTCAGCAGTGCAATGGTTGCAGTGTCAAGTCTCAAGTCACTTCTTAAAAATCAATGTCATTTTCTGGAAGGGGATTCCAGATTTAGACATCAAATGAACGATTCTGGAATCTGCTATAACTCCTCTCAGGAAGGAGCTAGAGGGCTGGGATTAGCATCAAATGAAAGCTTAGGACCTCAGCAGTGTAATGGTTGCAGTGTCAAGTCTCAAGTCACTTTTTAAAAATCGATGTCATTTTCTGGAAGGGGATTCCAGATTTAGACATCAAATGACACATTCTGGAATCTGCCTTAACTCCTCTCAGGAAGGAGCTAGAGGCGTGGGACTGGCTTCAAATGAAAGCTTAGGACCTCAGCAGTGTAATGGTGGTAGTTTCAAGTGTCTAACTTGAATGTTAAGGGTTTTATGGTCAACCCTATGTGTAACCCTAACACGGTAACCCTACTCCCTAACTGTAACCCTAACAATCCAAAACAATGAGGGCTAGGGTTATGAAAGTTTGATATGTGTCTCCCTCGGGGGTCCCTGACAGGTCTGTTGTGGTCTCGGTAAGATTCGGTCAAGCAATGATAACTCCTGTCAGGAAGGAGCTTGAAGGCTGAGATTGGCATCAAATGAAAGCTTAGGGCCTCAGCAATGCAATGGTTACAGTTTCAAGTGTCTACCTGCACTTTTTAAAAATCGATGTCATTTTCTGGAAGGGGATTCCAGATTTAGACATCAAATGACCGATTCTGGAATTATCAACCCTAACTCCTCTCAGGAAGGAGCTAGAGGGCTGGGATTAGCATCAAATGAAAGCTTAGGATCTCAGCAGTGTAATGGTTGCAGTGTCAAGTCTCAAGTCACTTTTTAAAAATCGATGTCATTTTCTGGAACGGGATTCCAGATTTAGACATCAAATGACCGATTCTGGAATCTGCTATAACTCCTCTCAGGAAGGAGCTAGATGGCTGGGATTAGCATCAAATGAAAGCTTAGGACCTCAGCAGTGCAATGGTTGCAGTGTCAAGTCTCAAGTCACTTTTTAAAAATCGATGTCATTTTCTGGAAGGGGATTCCAGATTTAGACATCAAATGACACATTCTGGAATCTGCCTTAACTCCTCTCAGGAAGGAGCTAGAGGCGTGGGACTGGCTTCAAATGAAAGCTGAGGGCCCTCCGAGTGTAATGGTGGTAGTTTCAAGTGTCTAACTTCAATGTTAAGGGTTTTATGGTCAACCCTATGTGTAACCCTAACTCGGTAACCCTACTCCCTAACTGTAACCCTAACAATCCCAAACAATGAGGGCTAGGGTTATGAAAGTTTGATATGTGTCTCCCTCGGGGGTCCCTGACAGGTGGGTTGTGGTGTCGTCTCTGTAACCCTAGCAGAAAAATTTGACCTCATGAATCACCCCATAATGTATATGGTTGGACCCGTGGGGATGAGCCTTTGGTGTCCTGAGGGTCGGTTCGGTCAATTTCCACCATGAAATTTGGAACCCTTCGGGGACTGGCAACGACCCCGCACACGTGTCTCTTGGGGCAGTGACTGTCTGTTTTGGGTGTTTTTGGGCTGATCCAAACACCCTGAGCTTCAGAAACGCAATCTGGAAGGGGATTCCAGATTTCGTCATTCAATGACCAATTCTGGAATCCTCTGTAACTCCTCTCAGGAAGGAGGTAGAAGTGTGGGCTTGGCTTCAAATGAAAGCTGAGGGCCTTGCGAGTGTAACGGTGGTACTTTCAAGTGTCTAACTCCACGTTTAAGTTTCAATGACACTTTCTGGAAGGGGATTCCAGAATGTGTCATCCAATGACCGATTCTGGAATTCTCAACCCTAACTCCTCTCAGGAAGGAGCTAGAGGGCTGGGATTAGCATCAAATGAAAGCTTAGGACCTCAGCAGTGTAATGGTTGCAGTGTCAAGTCTCAAGTCACTTTTTAAAAATCGATGTCATTTTCTGGAAGGGGATTCCAGATTTAGACATCAAATGACCGATTCTGGAATCTGCTATAACTCCTCTCAGGAAGGAGCTAGATGGCTGGGATTGGCATCAAATGAAAGCTTAGGACCTCAGCAGTGCAATGGTTGCAGTGTCAAGTCTCAAGTCACTTTTTAAAAATCGATGTCATTTTCTGGAAGGGGATTCCAGATTTAGACATCAAATGACACATTCTGGAATCTGCCTTAACTCCTCTCAGGAAGGAGCTAGAGGCGTGGGACTGGCTTCAAATGAAAGCTGAGGGCCCTCCGAGTGTAATGGTGGTAATTTCAAGTGTGTAACTTCAATGTTAAGGGTTTTATGGTCAACCCTATGTGTAACCCTAACTCGGTAACCCTACTCCCTAACTGTAACCCTAGCAATCTCAAACAATGAGGGCTAGGGTTATGAAAGTTTGATATGTGTCTCCCTCGGGGGTCCCTGACAGGTCTGTTGTGGTCTCGGTAAGATTCGGTCAAGCAATGATAACTCCTGTCAGGAAGGAGCTAGAAGGCTGAGATTGGCATCAAATGAAAGCTTAGGACCTCAGCAATGCAATGGTTATAGTTTCAAGTGTCTACCTGCACTTTTTAAAAATCGATGTCATTTTCTGGAAGGGGATTCCAGAATGTGTCATCCAATGACCGATTCTGGAATTCTCAACCCTAACTCCTCTCAGGAAGGAGCTAGAGGGCTGGGATTAGCATCAAATGAAAGCTTAGGACCTCAGCAGTGCAATGGTTGCAGTGTCAAGTCTCAAGTCACTTTTTAAAAATCGATGTCATTTTCTGGAAGGGGATTCCAGATTTAGACATCAAATGACACATTCTGGAATCTGCCTTAACTCCTCTCAGGAAGGAGCTAGATGGCTGGGATTGGCATCAAATGAAAGCTGAGGACCTCAGCAGTGCAATGGTTGCAGTGTCAAGTCTCAAGTCACTTTTTAAAAATCGATGTCATTTTCTGGAAGGGGATTCCAGATTTAGACATCAAATGACACATTCTGGAATCTGCCTTAACTCCTCTCAGGAAGGAGCTAGAGGCGTGGGACTGGCTTCAAATGAAAGCTGAGGGCCCTCCGAGTGTAATGGTGGTAATTTCAAGTGTCTAACTTGAATGTTAAGGGTTTTATGGTAAACCCTATGTGTAACCCTAACTCGGTAACCCTACTCCCTAACTAACCCTAACAATCTCAAACAATGAGGGCTAGGGTTATGAAAGTTTGATATGTGTCTCCCTCGGGGGTCCCTGACAGGTCTGTTGTGGTCTCGGTAAGATTCGGTCAAGCAATGATAACTCCTGTCAGGAAGGAGCTAGAAGGCTGAGATTGGCATCAAATGAAAGCTTAGGACCTCAGCAATGCAATGGTTATAGTTTCAAGTGTCTACCTGCACTTTTTAAAAATCGATGTCATTTTCTGGAAGGGGATTCCAGAATGTGTCATCCAATGACCGATTCTGGAATTCTCAACCCTAACTCCTCTCAGGAAGGAGCTAGAGGGCTGGGATTAGCATCAAATGAAAGCTTAGGGCCTCAGCAATGCAATGGTTGTAGTTTCAAGTGTCTACCTGCACTTTTTAAAAATCGATGTCATTTTCTGGAAGGGGATTCCAGATTTAGACATCAAATGACCGATTCTGGAATCTGCTATAACTCCTCTCAGGAAGGAGCTAGATGGCTGGGATTAGCATCAAATGAAAGCTGAGGGCCCTACGAGTGTAATGGTGGTAGTTTCAAGTGTCTTACTTCAATGTTAAGGGTTTTATGGTCAACCCTATGTGTAACCCTAACTCAGTAACCCTACTCCCTAACTGTAACCCTAACAATCCCAAACAATTAGGGCTAGGCTTATGAAAGTTTGATATGTGTCTCCCTCGGGGGTCCCTGACAGGTCTGTTGTGGTCTCGGTAAGATTCGGTCAAGCAATGATAACTCCTGTCAGGAAGGAGCTAGAAGGCTGAGATTGGCATCAAATGAAAGCTTAGGGCCTCAGCAATGCAATGGTTGTAGTTTCAAGTGTCTACCTGCACTTTTTAAAAATCGATGTCATTTTCTGGAAGGGGATTCCAGATTTAGACATCAAATGACACATTCTGGAATCTGCTATAACTCCTCTCAGGAAGGAGCAAGAGGCGTGGGACTGGCTTCAAATGAAAGCTGAGGGTCCTGTGAGTGTAATGGTGGTAGTTTCAAGTGTCTAACTTGAATGTTAAGGGTTTTATGGTCAACCCTATGTGTAACCCTAACTCGGTAACCCTACACCCTAACTGTAACCCTATACCCCAAAAAGCAGGTATGTTGTGATGACATCTCTCTGACCCCTAAAGAAAAACTTTGACGTTCACCACAATAAGCATGTTCCCTGTGGGATTTGATCCCACAAAAGTTGGGTTGAAAGCCATAGCGTAAGACCACTCAGCCACTCAGTGCCATGAATTTTTCGCGTTTGGAACTTGTACTTATTTTTTAAGCTTTGTGTGGAGGGGGGTTGGAATAATGACCCTCCTAACCCTAGGGGTCAGAGGTCATTTAACCCTAGTTTCCTGACACTTAGGGCTAGGGTTATGAAAGGTGGCTGTCGGTTTTGGGTGTTTTTGGGTGTTTTTGGGCTGATCCAAACACTTTGGGTTTCAATGTCTCTTTCTGGAATGCAATGCCAGCTTGCTTCATTCTGGTAACAATCTCTAACTTTGTCCAGGAAGGCCCTAGAAGTGTGGGATTTGCATCAAATGAAAGCTTAGGGCCTTGGCAGTACAATGGTAGTGGTTTCAAGTGTCTAACTTAAATGGTAAGGGGTCTTTGGTCAACCCTATTTGCAACCCTAAGCCCTAAGCCTTGACCCTAACTCCAGTCAGGGTTTTTATTGGCTTCCAATGACAGCTTAGGGCCTTAAGAGTGTAATGGTGTTCCTTTCAGGTGTCCACCTGCACTTTTTAAAAAACGATGTCACATTCTGGAAGGGGATTCCAGATTTAGTCATCCAATGACAGATTCTGGAATCTGAAAGGTTAGGCTAAGTTAGTTTAATAAAACACTTTGCCTCAGTAACACTAAGTCTCCACTGCTCAAGATGCACCACAATAAGCATGTCCCCCGTGGGGTTTGATCCCACAACTTACTGGTTGCAAGTCATAGCATTAGACCACTCGGCCACTCAGTGCTATGAATTTTTCGCGTTTGGAACTTGTACTTATTTTTTAAGCTTTGTGTGGAGGGGGGCTGGGATAATGACCCTGCAAACCCGAGGGGTTAGAGGTAATCTAACCCTAGTTCGCCTACGATTAGGGTTATGGTGATGAAAAATTGATATGTGTCTCCCTGGGGGGTGCCTGACAGGTGTGTTGTGGTGTCATTTCTCTAACCCTAGCAGAAAAATTTGACCTCGTGAATCAGCGTATAATCTATATGGTTGGATTGGGAGGCTGATGCCCCACTGAGTCTGGGGGATTTGCAAGCTCTCCCAGGGGTCAAAATTAAACGTTGACCGATCGACACGAGGCTCACGTATGTTCATCGGGGGTGCCAGGACATCCACTGTGAGAAGTTTCAGCCCTGTGCGACCCTCCTAACCCTAGGGGTCAAAGGTCAACGGGTGACCTTTCCCATAAGGCCTTGAGCCAGGGACCTGAGATTCGGTGTCATGCATCGGGGCTGGCAGCACATCCACGGTGTGCGATCTCAGCCCTCTAGGCCACCCGGAAGTCTTTCGGGAGAGCTGAAGGCACTCGTTTTCAAAAACGCCTTAACCGAACATATTTTGTGCGCCATTTTTGAAATACTGGAGCAAACGAGCTCAAAGTGGCATCAAAATGACCGTCTCTACACCCCGCTGATGTGTGCCGACAGTGGTGGTTGTAGCTGAAACGGAAATACCCGAAAAAAGCACGTTTCTGTATTTCGCCGTTTCACGTTTTTATTTTTTAAAAATCAACGGTGATAGCCAGGGGGCTGAGACTTTCAGGGTGTCCTCGGGGTCCCATCCCACACCTGTGATAAAATTTTCAGCCCTCCGGGACATGTAGAAGTATGTGAAATAGGCAAATGCTAACGTTTTGTGGCTAAAATAGGAGCTAATTTCGCTATTTACATTAATAGCTCCCAAACGATGACAGCTAGCCGGCTCAAACTCGCACACAAGGTGTGTGGTGACCTTAGGCACCCATCGATATGGGGCAGCCCCGCCCACCGCGTGGAATTACTGCACAAAGTGGGCGGGAGCTGAAATTAGCCGTTAGCTGCTAACTCTAACTTCCAGCTTGAATAACTCCTAAACGATTAGGGTTAGGAGGATGGGGGTTGGAGGCATGACTCCCGGGGG
Organism: Salarias fasciatus; assembly: GCF_902148845.1. Taxonomy (NCBI): domain Eukaryota; kingdom Metazoa; phylum Chordata; class Actinopteri; order Blenniiformes; family Blenniidae; genus Salarias; species Salarias fasciatus. The sequence continues at coordinate 1,034,306 of NW_021941376.1, read as the reverse complement.
GGTCCCTGACAGTTGTGTGGAAGGGGATCCCTCCAGCGCATAAGGAAGCCGCGCGGTTGTTGCATTTAGCATTAGCCACCGCTAATGACTTCGGAGTTGAATAACTCTGGAAGGGGAGGGGCTAGGAGGGTGTGGCTTTAACAGCTGACTCCCTGGGGGGTCCCTGACCTGTCTGTGGGACCTCATCCCTCTGCTGCCCTCCTAGCCCCGCCCAATGACCTTTAACCACAGGAGCGCGTTTAATTGAATAACTCAGGAAGGGGAGGGGCTAGGAGGGTGTGGCTTGAACAGTTGACTTCCAGTGGGGTCTCCGACAGTTGTGTGCGATGGCATCCCGATCGGACCTTTGGATCTCCTTCAAATCATGTTTTTTCACTTTTTTCAGCGAAATCTCATTTCAGAGAGGATTGGGAGGCTGATGGCATAGTAACCCTAGAGGATCTGTAGTCTGTCATAGGGGGTGAAAATTAACGCTTTGCCCGATTGGCACGAAACTCGGGGAGGTTCATCGGGGGTGCTGGGAGAGCCGCTGTGTTGATTTTCAGCCCTCTGAGACCCTCCTAACCCTAGGGGTCAAAGGTCACCCAACCCTAGTTCGCCGACGATTAGGGTTACGGTTATGAAAATTTGATATGTGTCTCCCTGGGGGGTGCCTGACAGGTGTGTTGTGGTGTCATTTCTGTAACCCTAGCAGAAAAATTTGACCTCATGAATCAGCACATAATCTATATGGTTGCATCCGTGGGGATGAGCCCTGGGTGTCCTGAGGGTCGGTTGGGTCAATTTCCACCATGAAATTTGGGACCCTCGGGGACCGGCAGGACCCCCGCACACATACCTCATGTGAGGTCAGGGATCCCCTCATCACTCTAAGGGTGAAACTCAGAGGGTGAAAACAACGCATTTAGCTAGAGACAAAAAAACGCTAGATCCTGCATCGGGGCTTCCAGGGCATCCACCCTGTGAAGTTTCAGCTCTCTAGAATACTTTTTTCAAAAAAAATCCATCCGTTTTCACTTGCCCTGCAGAAGGCCCGAAATGAAGCCTGAATCATAGCAAAATCCCTCAACGCTTTGACCGATCGGCACGAAACTCGGGAACCTGCATCGGGGGAGCCAGGGTATCCATTGTGAGAAGTTTCAGCCCTGTGCGACCCTCCTGACCCTATCGGTCAAAGGTCAACGGGGTGACCTTTCCCATAATGCCTTGAGCCAGGGAGCTCAAATTCGGTGTCATGCATCGGGGCTGGCAGCACATCCAATCTGTGCGATTTCAGCCCTCTAGGCCACCCGGAAGTCTTTCGGGAGAGCTGAAGGCACTCGTTTTCAAAAACGCCTTAACCGAACATATTTTGTGCGCCATTTTTGAAATACTGGAGCAAACGAGGTCAAAGTGGCATCAAAATGACCGTCTCTACACCCCGCTGATGTGTGCCGACAGTGGTGGTTGTAGCTGAAACGGAAATACCCGAAAAAAGCTACTTTCTGCATTTCGTGTTTTCACGTTTTTATTTTTTAAAAATCAACGGTAATAGCTGGAGGGCTGAGACTTTCAGGGTCGCCTCAGGGTCCCCTTCTGCACCTGTGGTAAAATTTTCAGCCTCCCGGGACATGTAGAAGTATGTGAAATAGGCAAATGCTAACGTTTTGCGGCTAAAAAATGAGCTAATTTAGCTATTTTCGTTAATAGCTCCCAAACGGTGATAGCTAGCCGGCTCAAACTCGCACACAGGGTGCGTGGTGACCTTAGGCACCCTTTGATATGGGGCAGCCCCGCCCACCGCGTAGAATTACTGCGCAAATTGAGAAGGAGCTTAAATTAGCCGTTAGCTGCTAACCCTAACTTTGAGCTTTAATAACTCCTAAACGATTAGGGTTAGGAGGATGGGATTTGGATGCATGACTCCCGGGAGGGTCCCTGATGGGTGTGTAAAAGGATATCCCTCCAGCGCGTGCACAAGCCGCGTGGTTAACGCGTTTAGCATTAGCCGCCGCTAACGACTTCGGAGTTGAATAACTCTGGAAGGGGAGGGGCTAGGAGGGTGTGGCTTTGTCAGGTGACCCCCAGGGGGGTCCCTGACCTGTTTGTGGAAGGTCATCCCTCTGCTGCCCTCCTAGCCCCGCCCAGTGACCTTTAACCTCCAGAGCGCGTTTAATTGAATAACTCTGGAAGGGGAGGGGCTAGGAGGGTGTGGCTTTGACAGGTGAGGCCCAGGCGGGTCCCCGACACCTGTGTGGAATGGCATCCCGATCGGACCTTTGGATCTCCTTCAAATCGTGTTTTTTCACTTTTTTCAGCGAAATCTCATTTCAGAGAGGATTGGGAGGCTGATGGCATAGTAACTCTAGAGGATCTGTAGTCTGTCATAGGGGGTGAAAATTAACGAATTGACCGATTGGTACCAAACTCGGGGAGGTTGATCGGGGGGGCCAGGCCTTCCGCTGTGTGAAGTTTCAGCCCTCTGGGACCAACTTGACCCTAGGGGTCAAAGGTCATCGAGCCCTAGTTCGCAAACGATTAGGGTTAGGGTTATGCAAATTTGATATGCGTCTCCCCGGGGGGTCCCTGACAGGTCTGTTGAGGTTTCATATCTCTAACCCTAGCGGAAAAATTTGACCTCACGAATCAGCGCATAGTCTATATGGATGGATTGGGGGGCTGATGAGGAGCATTTTCAGCCCTCTGGGAACCTCGTAACCCTAGCGGTCAACGATAATCTAACCCTAATTCCATCAACATTAGGGTTAGGGTTATGGGAGTTGAATATGTGTTGATACGCGATGAGCCTTGGGTGTCCTGAGGGTCGGTTCGGTCAATTTCCACCGTGAAATTTCGGACCTCTCGGGGACCGGCAACAACCCCATACACGTATTTCTTGGGCTGCTGACTGTCTGTTTTGGGTGTTTTTGGGCTCATCCTAGCATGTGGAGCTAACATGGCTAAGGATTCCAGATTCGGTCAACCAATGACCGCTTCTGGAATCAGCTATAACTCAGCTCAGGAAGGAGCTACAGTGGTAAGATTGGTGTCAAATTAAAGCTTAGGACCTCAGCAATGCAATGGTGGTGGTTTCAAGTGTCTAAATGCAACTTTTTAAAATACGATGTCACATTCTGGAAGGCAATTCCAGATTTCGTCAACCAATGACCAAATCTGGAATCAGCTATAACTTTGCCCGGGAAGGAGCTAGAGGGCTGGGATTGACTTCAGATGATAGCTGAGAGCCTCAGCAGTGCAATGGTGGTTGTTTCAAGTGTTTAACTCCACATTTAAGGGTCAAGGACTTATTCTGGAAGGGGATTCCAGATTTGGTCAACCAATGACCGAATCTGGAATCTGCTCTAACTCTGCCCAGGAAGTAGCTAGAGGACTGGGATTGACTTCTACTGACAGCTGGGGAGGTCCCTGACAGGTGTGGTGGGGTGTCATCTCTCTACCCCCTGGATAAAAATTTGACCTCATGAATCAGCCCATAGTCTATGTGGTTGGATCGGTGGGGATGAGCCTTGGGTGTCCTGAGGGTCAGTTGGGTCAATTTCCACCATGAAATTTGGGACCCCTCGGGGACTGGCAACGACCCCGCACACGTGTCTCTCGGGGCGGTGACTGTCTGTATTGGGTGTTTTTGGGCTGATCCAAACACTTTGAGCTTCAAAGACCCAATCTGGAAGTGGATTCCAGATTCCAGATTGGGATTCCAGATTCCAGATTCCAGATTCCAGATTCGGTCAAGCAATGATAACTCCGCCCAGGAAGGAGCTAGAGGACTGGGCTGGGCTTCAGATGACAGCTGAGGGCCTCAGCAGTGCAATGGTGGTGGTTTCACGTGTCTACCTGCAATCCTAAGGGTCAAAAACGCAATCTGGAAGGGGATTCCAGATTCGGTCAAGCAATGATAACTCCTCTCAGGAAGGAGCTAGAGGGCTGAGATTGGCATCAAATGAAAGCTTAGGGCCTCAGCAGTGCAATGGTTGTAGTTTCAAGTGTCTACCTGCACTTTTTAAAAATCGATGTCACATTCTGGAAGGGGATTCCAGATTAGGTCAACCAATGACCAAATCTGGAATCTGCTCTAACTCTGCCCAGGAAGTAGCTAGAGGACTGGGATTGGCTTCTACTGACAGCTGGGGAGGTCCCTGACAGGTGTGGTGGGGTGTCATCTCTCTACCCCCTGGATAAAAATTTGACCTCATGAATCAGCCCATAGTCTATGTGGTTGGATCGGTGGGGATGAGCCTTGGGTGTCCTGAGGGTCAGTCGGGTCAATTTCCACCATGAAATTTGGGACCCCTCGGGGACTGGCAACGACCCCGCACACGTGTCTCTCGGGGCGGTGACTGTCTGTTTTGGGTGTTTTTGGGCTGATCCAAACACTTTGAGCTTCAAAGACGCAATCTGGAAGGGGATTCCAGATTCCAGATTGGGATTCCAGATTCCAGATTCCAGATTCCAGATTCCAGGTTGGGATTCCAGATTCCAGATTCCAGATTCCAGATTCCAGGTTGGGATTCCAGATTCCAGATTCCAGATTCCAGATTCCAGGTTGGGATTCCAGATTCCAGATTCCAGATTCCAGATTGGAATGGGATTCCAGATGCGGTCAAGCAATGATAACTCCGCCCAGGAAGTAGCTAGAGGACTGGGATTGGCTTCCACTGACAGCTGGGGAGGTCCCTGACAGGTGTGGTGGGGTGTCATCTCTCCAGGACCTCTAGAAATGTTTGACTTCACCAATCGGCCCCCGCTCTCTAGCGTTGATCCGGGCTGATGAGCTTTCTTTGTCCTCAGGGTCGGTCGGGTCAATTTCCAACGTGAAATTTTTGACCCCTCGGGGACCGGCGGGACCCCCACCCACGCGTTTGTGGGGGTGTGACTGTCTGTTTTGTGTGTTTTGGGGCTCGTCCCAACATTTTTGGCATTTCGGGTGAAAATCCCACATGGCCGGGTTCTCTGATTTATTTAGAGTCATTTTGGTGAAAAACATGGGTTAGCCACTTGAAAACTGAATTTTAAAATGGTTTTCTAACTTTTGATGGCTCTCTAGCGCTCAAAACATAGTGGTCAAAATCCGGAATTGAGATTCCGGAATTGAAAAAACCGGAAACGGAATTTTCAGTTCTGGATTCCAGATTCCAGATTCCAGATTCCAGAATTGCAAATTCCGGATCCGGATTCTTCCGTTCTGGAATTCCAGATTCCTATCAAATCGACGGTGTCCCCTAACCCTAAAACCTAACCCTATAACCTAACCTAACCTAACCATAACCCTAACCTAACCCTAACCCTAAACTAACCCTAACCCTACCTCCCGGACCGGCTCGTCACCCTCTACGCATGGCTCAAGTCTCAAGTCTCTCACACTTAGGGTTACAAAGTTATTAAAAGACTCATTTCAAAGTGCCTTTTTTTTGAATAACTCCTCCCCCTTACATCACACCAACATGGTTCATATATGTATGGATAGATCTCGTCCAGACCTATCCATAGATGTCTCAACCATTCATGTCAGTTGTTCCTATAAAAAGTTATTCAATCTCAAAACCAAAAAAAGGCACTTTGAGTGGTTTTTATCCCTATACCCTAGTTCAAGTTTTCTTTTTCCAATTATTTTATTGTGGACAAATCTTTGGGTCTGATTTTATTTTGTTTTTAGCTAAACCTTCAGCTGGTTTGTAGTTCCTTTAGGCTTCTTTTAGGCTTCTCATTAGGTGAAAAACCTTAAGGAAAACACAAAACATACCGATTACTCCTGGGAGTAGTATTCAGATCCTTACTTATCAGTTTAAGGTAGCAAATAAATGCAGAAATAAATCAGATGCTTTTCCTCCCAACACATTAACTTAGTTACTTTCCAGTGAATTTAACTTAAACTTTATCATGTCAAATATTAATGAAAAGGAAACATTAAACTTAAAGTCTCATTTGCAACTGTAGTCCCAGACGCTTCTGCATGCAAACATTTCTTCTTGACACAGTCACCGTTCTGCAGCTCTTACCGGCTGTCCATCCAGGTTGAAGAGTTGTTTTTGCACAAGGTGAAATCCAAGGAAGAACAACTTCTCTGATCATTCCCAGAGAGCTGTGTCCTCCCCTGGTCTGTGTCCTGCTCCATGCAGGAAGGCTGTGAAGCATGTCTTCTCTCCACCCAGCTGGCCAGGGGTATCAATCAGGTGATAGGAATCACCTGCTCCCTCTCCTTCCTGATGGGGGATGGGAGGCAGAGCCAGCTCGCAGCCAGTTTTGACAGAACATTGTATATTTGAGTCTACGCTTTCATAGTTCATTTAAAAGTGGTGAATTTTATTGTGTATTACAATTTTTAGTAGCCTTCCTGAGTTGTGTGTTTTCTTCAGGATACACAGAGGTATCCTTGTAGTACTGAGCTCTAAATTGTAGTAGCATGTGGCACAATTAAATTCAATCCAGCTTTATTTATATAGCATCAAGTACAACATAGTCATCTCTAGACACTTTTACAGAGGTTAGCCCATTAAACCCCATTAAAATCAATGATGTGGTTCACACCAGCCGCGGTCTGGCTCCGGTCCAGCTCCGGAGCCCTTGCGGAGGTCTTTCCACAAGGTTTCAATTTTTCCGCATGCCGGACCCCTACCGCGTCAATCCAGACAGAAGCAAGTCGCAGTGCCGGAAGGAAACACATTACTTGTTACAAAATAAGTGATTTCAAATTAAAACCTGTTTCATGTTTTTGCCTTAATATTCTATTTTTTTACTTCTTCTGGTAGAATACAGAACAAGCAACATGATGTAGTCATACACAGTAGAAAAATGAACGGTTTTGAACTTTGTCACTGCAGGAAAGTCAAATGACACCAAAAATGGCTCAAAACAGCTCTGTGACTGGAGCAGCTCTGTGTTGCCAGATTGGGTGGATTTCTGCCATATCAAGCATCTTTTTTGAACACATCGGACAGGTTAATGAAATGGTTGTGTTTATGACGTGTTTTTATTACTATTTTTATTAAGACAAACTTTTTGACATCTAACAGTACATTTTGCACGCTTGGTAAAGACATTGCAATTACTGTGTATGAACAGTATGATATGGCGGTCTCCTTTAGTCAGAATAATAATTGTGATAATGACAATCTCTTTCACCCTCAGTGGAAAAAAAAGACCAGGAAGGAGAGACAAAAGTGTGACATTGAGTAGAGCAACATGCTGTGGCCAATTGGTAAATCTAAAATCATTGAAATAAACATTTGTTCATCAAAATATAAAATTTTATATAAAAAATTCCATAAAAATAAACAATTTTAAGTGGCAATAATGGACATGTTCACTTAAGAATCCCTGAAATGATACAGAAACAAGCAGAACAGAAAGAAGAAATAAACAACAGTAAACATTGCAGAATAACTTTCAATAACCTGAAAGGTAAATTATCGTGAGTCTCTAAAAAACAGAGAACATGGTGGTCCAGACAATGAATAACTTATTTTAAAAGGCGTGGCAGAGTACAACATCTCATTTTAGTTTTCTGTAAAGTTTTCATATTCAGTTTGCAATGTTGAAAACTGTCTAACTGAACTCTAATCAACACCTTTAACTGATAACATTCAGCTACTTTTTTATTTTTTTTACTGCATTATTTTTTCTGTACAACCTGCTGAGGGATGCGAGTACTTTTGGTAAATGCAACTAAGTTGAAAGTTTATGTTTTCAAAACTGTCATATTTGCAAGCCTTTTTCCATCTTACCCCACAAACATACTTTCAGTCAGCCCATTGTCTTTGTCTTTAGCCAAGCTAACCGAGCTTGTCATTCCTCTGTGAGTGCATAGTACAACTGGCGCAGCAGAAGCTGGAGTAGTACGGGTTGGAGCAGAGTCGAGCATAAACGATCAGCTTGCAGTTGGCAAGTTCAGATTGGTCCACACATTCTGGAGGCATATAAACACCTGCAGACACAGAGAGGGAAGTTGTTATCTCATGAAAACAAGACTAGCAGAGAATCTTCAAATGGAAAATCTAAGCAAGGAAACACATATTGCAGGTCTGTACACTTATCAATGTGTTGCATACTTTTAGTATAAGTTGTTTTTATTTAATTTTTTCATTCAATTTTTGCTTTTTCACTTTAAAAAATCTGGAAATCACAAGAATATTTACAGTTCAGCTATAGCGATTCATACAAATATAATTAGCAATAGCATACAATTTTTATTCTAATGTAAGAAACCTCATTTTGACCTAATTATGTAAATAGGGACTTCCAGTCTCCCCCAAACTGTCACTTTATCATGTGGGGGAGTCTGAGTGCCGCATGATCCCAGGAGCTATGTTGTTGAGGGCTTGATGCCCCTGGTATGGTCTTCCATGGCAAACAGGTCCTGAGTGATGGGCCAGACAAACAGTAGTTCAGAAGGCCCTTATGATGAAAAATAAATTAAGGACTGTGATGTCACCTGGTATGGCGCTGTTATGGTGTGGGTGAGAGGCTCAGGTACAAAAAGCAAGTCAAAGCAGTGATGCAAGTTCTAATAATATTTTAAGGAAAATAGTCCTTCAACAAACAAATCACTAACGTACTGTGAGAAGAGTTGCTCCTCAAGAATGTACTGTATCTTCTGAACCAAAGATACCCTCCCTGGGCATAGATTTCAGATATGGAGCTGACTTCTGAGTCAGAAAGTGGACAGGTGGGCAAGCACAACTGGGAAGCAGAAGGAAGTCAAGAATGCTTTCTCTACATGTTGTCAGAAGTTGTCATGTTTACGGTATGCTGGGAACGTCTGGTGGAACCCTCTGCCAGCAAGGTTTTCAACTCCCACCCTCAGGACAACTTCTCCCAGACACCAAGGGAGGCTGGGGACATTGAATCTCAGTTGACTATGTTCTCCACCTCCATTGTTGAAGTAGCTGCTCAGATGTGGTTGTAAGGTCTCCGTTGCTGCCATGGCTGCAACCTCCGAACCCAGAGGTGGAGACTGGGAGTAAGGGCTGCTGTCAAGCTGAATAAGGAGTCCTATTGGGTCCTGTTGGATCGTGGAACTTCTGAAGCAGCTGACAGGTACCAGCAGGCCAAGAGAACTGTAGCCCAAGTGGCTGTGGAGGCATAAACTGGGTCTGGGATGAGTTCAGGAGGCCATGGAGGAGGACTATCAGTTGACCTCAAAGAAATTCTTAAAAAAAAAGTCCGGCACTTCAGGGGAGGAAAGCAGGTCTCCAACAACACTGTTTACAGTGGACGAGGGAAGCTGCTGACCTCCACTTGGGATATTAGCAGATGGTGGAAGTAATACTTCAAAGACCTCCTCAATCCCATCACAACATATTCCTGGAGAAAGCAGACACTGAAGTCTCAGAGGTGGACTGAGGTCTGAGGTGTCAGAGGAGGATTGAGGTCTGATGTCTCAGTGTTTGACTCATCCAGCAGCAAACCAAAGTCACCAAGGTGGTTGGCCAGCTCGTCAGTGGCAAGGCACCTGGTGTGGATTAGATTCACCCCGAGTCCCTTCAGTCTCTGGATAGGCTGGGACTTTATTGGTTGACATGTCTCTAACATCACGTGACGGTCGCGGACAGAACCTCTGGACTGGTAAACCGGGGTTGTGGTTCCCCTGGACTGGCAGACCAGGGTGATGGTTCACCTTTTTAAAAATGGGGACCGGAGAATGTGCTTCAACTATAGGGGATCACATTCCTCAGCCTTTCCGCAAAAGTATCTTGGGGTTTTGTTCACAAGAGGAGGAAGCATTGATGTGATGGCAGGCAGATCGGTGCAGTGCCTGCAGTGACGCAGTTGTGGTGAAGGGGGAGCTGAACTGAAAGGAGAAGCTCTCGATTTACCAGTCAGTCTTCACTCCTACCCTCACTTCTGGTCCTGAGCTTTGGCTCATGACTGAAACGACAACATCCTGGACACAAGCGGCTGAAATGTGCATCCTCCCTCGGTTGGCTGGGTGCTGCCTTAGACATGGGGGAGGAGCTCAATCACCAGGGAGGAGCTTGGAGTAGAGCTGCTACCCCTCCACATCCAGAGGAGGCAGCTGAGCAGGCTTGGGAACCTTTTTAAGATGTTTCCTGGATGCCTCCCTGGGGAAGAGTTCTGAGTAGGTCCCACCGGGAGGGAACCCCAGAGAAGACCAGGACACTCTCCCTCATCGGGATCTCTGGCAGGAGCATGTAAAAGGGTGAGGGTCTAAGGCGGTGGTTGCTTCGTTTTGTCTCGTTGCTGTGAATTTGACATTAACATTATGCTCACTTCACTGTTTTTATTTTTACCAACCAATGTAACATCTTGAAGCCCTCTGAGGCAACTGTTGTTGTGATACTGGGCTAAACAAAAATAAATTGATTGATTGAAAAGCTCCAGTATGTGCAGAACAGCGCTGCCAGAGTCCTGATGAAGGGTGGAAACATGAGCACATCACTCCCATCCTTTACACTTGCACTGGCTTCCCATTCAGGCCCGTATAGAGAACTAGATCCTCCTTCACCCCCATCACTGTCTGCATGGCACAGCCCCTACATACCTCACTGAACTGCTCACATCACACACCTCTGCCCGGACCTGGTCAGGCCAACAGCACCATCTGGTCCAGCCCAGGACACGGCTCAAGACCATGAGTGACAGGACCTTTGAAGCTGAAGCTCCCTGTCTGTGGAACACTCTCCCAGACCACCTTAGGGCCCCTCAGATGGTGGAAGCTTTTAAAAATGACTGAAGACTTTCCTTTTTAGAAAGACATACCAGTGCTAATGTTGCTTTTAAAGTATGCTTTGCAATTTATATCTTTATTGATTTTTCAACAATTATATAATCTCTTAAGGACATCAAGTTACTATATACTCATTTTGTCAAGAGACCGTATGTCTTTTAAAGGTGCATTAAGGAGTTTGTATGTTTTATGTGAAACAGTGCCCCCTGCAGGCCTTGGGCGTAATGCAGCTTCGTGAAACACTTGTGCCTGTGAAAGTCCTTATTTTGCAACTTATATGTATCCTTCATTTCCTGAAAACTCAAAACAGTTTTGGTCTTTGTAACTTCCCAAAGCATTTTTGGACCCATTTCCCACAATTTGAACATATTATCCATCTTATTAGGCGTAAAATCTTAATCATGAGCAATCCATCTCAAGAATCTACAGTAATTTTTCAAATTATACTTCCTAATGATCCCGTTTCAAATTTCCACAGATATCCTCAACCACGGATTGATATGTTTCAATAAAAAAACTTAAATTCCTATCAAATATAATTGCCTGTATTGGGGGCCCCTCCATAAGCCCTTCTTATATATCTTTCCATTTGCAGAGTTCTCTGGATTACACAGATTCAGCAAGACTCTCAATTCTGCTGCCTGAAAATAACTTTTTAAACATAGCAACGTGAGACCACCCTTCAGTTTTGACAATTGCAATGTTCTAAACTTTATTCTTGGTCTAGCACCTTGCCATATAAATCTAGATATCCTTTTATTCCACTCTCTGAACTCCTTTTCAGATATTAATATTGGAAGATTCTGAAAAAGGTACAGCAGTCGGGGAAGAACATTCATCTTGATCATTTCCACTCTTGTTGCCAAACTCAAATATGGCATTAAGTTCCATTTTTCCAGGTCTGTTTTTATTTTTTGTATTATTGAATCGTAATTTGGAGACTTTAATTGCCCCAAATCTCTTGTTAGAATATTACCCAAATATTTCATAGATGTCATATTCCAGTTAATAATGTAACTCTGTCTTATATTTTGATTTGGTTCGTAATTAAATGTCATGACTTGGATTTTTTGGACATTAATATTATACCCCGACAGCTTGCCATAATCTGTAAAGGAGTCCATTAGTGTGGGCAAAGATGGGTCAGGATTTTCCAAATAAATCAAAACGTCGTCTGCAAACATTGCTATTTTCTGTTACATGCCTCCCATCTTAATCCCTTTGATATTGTCATTTTGTTTGATCCACTGACTTAAAGCTCGTGTCCGGAGTTTCCGTTCGTTTCCAACGTATGTATCATTTTTTAACAGAGCTTAAATGTGTCAGTCTGGTTTGATACTACAATATAATATTAGCATAAAGCAATATAAAAATGTATTTATGAGCCCCGCCTTCGTCTCATAGACCCCCATGTTATCTGAAAAAGCACCGGTCAGCGTCAGCCAATAGATTTCGAGCTTCCTCATTCTCCTGCTGTCAATCAAAGTGTGCACGCAGCCAGAGAGCACGCGCACTCGCCCAGGCAGAGGTGAGTTAGCTACACAGCAGCCGCCCCGTTTACCTCAGATATATCCACTGTCTGCTGAACATCCACCGTAAACAGCTAAACATGTAGGATGCTGTAGGATTCGGAGGCTCTCGTTTTCACCCGACAGATAATTCGGATGCACAATTAAAGGGGCGTGGCTTGGTCGCTCATGAAAGTAGAGGGAGGGCAGAACCTGAGAGGTTGGATTAAAAAAAACCCCTCTCTCTTTCGAAACTCCGGACACGAGCTTTAAGGGCTCTACAAAAATTGCAAAAAACAAAGGGCTTACTGAACATCCTTGTCTGCAACCACTCGCTAGTTTGATGACACTGGATAGGCTACCATTAACTTCAATTCTTGTTATACGATTGGTATATAAGGTCTGAATGATCTTTATACATCTTTCATGAAAGTTAAACCTCTTCATTATTTTAAATAGGAACTCCCACTTTACAGAATCAAATGCTTTTTCTGCATCAATTACCATTACCGTATTTTCGGCACTATAAGGTTCACTGGATTAATAGGCGCACAGTCAATGAATGGCTTTCACTAAAAAAAAATTTTGTACATGGGGCGCACCACATTTTAAGGCGCATAGGATGTAGAATGGTATGAGCGAAATACATATTGGCAGTCTAGGTGGTTACATTCTCAGTTGAAATGTGAGAGTAAAGCGACATATCAGAGCGAGTTTGACTGAGGATCGCTCCTCTTCACAGATATGCAGCTCAGAGTGGCCACGACTGGTCTAACTCGCTTGGTCACCAGGGTTCAGCCAGCTGCAGTCTCCTGAGTGAAGTCCTCCACCGACAGCTCAGCCGCAGCCGGCCAGCCGCTCCCGCTTCCGTCTGCTGTCTCACGTCTGAACTCTCGTATTTCCTGCAGGATAGCTTTCATATCGGACATTTTTCCGTATACTTGCGAAGTTTCAGGTGTTAGCTCCATTAGCTCCTCTGTGTCCTCCGGCTCAGAGTATGCTAGCTCAGCTGTTAGCTTAGCTCTCTCTCCGTCCGTCTTTCTGCATTTTTTAGTATTTCCAGCAAGCCTCCTGGTTCTACTTCTTAACATGGTCCGTGCCCCTGTTGCTATCTTCAGTCTCTGCATTTTATTTACCTTCCGCTTGAAGTTTCTGGGGCATATTCTCAAATTTTATTGGGGAAGCCGCGCTGTTACACTGTTGCCATGTCTGACCCGGAACCGGAAATCAGAACCGCTTTTAAAGTATGCTGTATTGTAATGTTTTTAACCCTGTGCTTGTTTTCAACCCTGTGCCCATTGTGGCACTTTGAGATTTGGTTTTAAATGTAAAGTGTGTTATAAATGAAACCTATTATTATTATTATCCCTGGAGAGACTATGTCTCTCGGCTGACCTGGGAACGCCTTGGGATCCTCCCGGAAGAGCTGAAGGAAGAGTCTGGGGACAGGAAGTCTGGGGAGAGGAAGTCTAGGGACAGGAAGTCTGGGCATCTCTGCTTTGATTGCTCCCCTCACGACCCGGTCCCGCATGAGCAGTGGAAGATTGATGGATGGATGGACAAGGGTTAATATGTGCACATTCTTCTCGGAAATGCACAGTGTCTGATTTTTTTTCTTTTTTTGGGGGGGTCAGCATTGAGAGTTTTGCTTTGTTGTCGCAATCTTCACTTCATCGACAACTTCAACCTCTTCTGGAACAGCCCTGCTCTCTACTGTCATGATGGATTACATCCCAGCAGGCTGGGAAACTCCGTCCTGTCAGGTAACATCCAGCAGTCCAGACATCTGCAGCTGTCAGTCCAGCTGACTGACTAATGGTAAGCCCCGCCCACTCTTCACACACCCCTCTCTCTGTTATTATCTCCAGCAGACAGCACGTTCACCAGAGGAGAGGAGTTAATCTTAAAAACCTAATCAAAATTAAAACTAAACCTGCAGTAGAACAAAAACCCACAATATTCAAATGTGGACTGTTAAATATCCGATCCCTCTCCTCCAAATCTTGCTTATTGGCGACTTAATAACTGATCATAATTTAGATATATTAAACCTCACTGAAACCTGGCTAAGGAAGGATGGATATCTCAGTTTAAATGAAGCAACATGTCAACTATCATATTCCCTGAGAATCTGGCCGAGGCGGTGGAGTAGCGTCCATCTATAATTCTAAAATTCTAATCAGTCCTGGAACTGAAACTAAGCATAAAACCTTTGAAAGTCTTACTCTGAATCTCACTAACTCCAGCTGGAAAACACAGAAGCCAGTCCTGCTGGCTGGAGTGTACCCCCCCCCTGCTCCACACTCTGAATGTTCAGACTTTCTCTCCAGTTTAGTCTGAAGCTCAGATCAAATCATTGTAGTTTAGACTTTAATATTCATGTAGATGTTGACACTGACAGCCTTAACACTGCTTTCAGTTCATTACTTGTTACAACTGGTTTTTCTCAGAAGGTGAATAAACCTACTCATCACTTTAATCTCACCCTCCCCCTTGTTCTCACCGACAGTATTGACATTGACCAATTACAACCCTGTACTGTCTGATCACTTCCTGTTATCATTTGAGTTTACATTAGCTGGTTTTAAAGTACCTGGGAAAAAAACTTAAACTTAGAAGATGTCTATCAGATAATGTGGCCAAATTCAAGGAAATGATCCCATCAATATTAACTTCACTCCCATCTGTTGGCCCAGTGGACAGCAGTATTAGCATTAGCATTACCAGCACTATCAGCCCCACTCAGGTTGATTTAGTTGTAGATAAAGTGGCAGCCTCACTCTGCTCCACACTGGATTCAGTTGCTCCCCTGAAGTTAATCACATGAACCCTCAGGAGACAAGCTCCATGGTACAACCAACAGCTGCAAACATTAAAAAGATCAGCTGGAAAACTAGAGAGGGAATGGCATCTAACCCAACTAGAAGTATTTCGTACTGCCTGGCAAGATAGTCTGTTAACTTATAAAAAAAAACTTTACGTAAAACTGGAACTGCCTACTATTCATCCTGAATAGAAGAAAACCAGAATAGGTTCCTCTTTAATACCAGAGCCAAGCTGACAGGAAGTCCCAGCTCTGCTGAGCCTCAGATCCCCTCAGCCTGAAGCAGCAATGATTTATGAACTTCTTTAATGACAAAATCAGAACTATTAGAGATAAAATTGAAAGCACTCTCCCCAAAGTGGTCACAGGTCAACCAACCACATCCTCAGACCTGTCAGTAGAACCTGACTCACAACTACTGAGCTTCCATCCTAATGAGCTCTCATCATGAGTTCCTCATCTAAACCTACAACTTGTACATTAGATCCAATCCCAACCAGACTGTTTAAAGACATTTTCCCCCTGATCAGTACATCAATATTAGATCAGATCAACTTATCTTTAGCGACAGGCTATGTTCCACAGGCCTTTAAGGTTCTGTTATTAAACCTCTCCTCAAAAAGCCCACCCTTGATCCAGGTGTTCTAATGAGTTACAGACCAATATCCAACCTTCCCTTTATTTCTAAAATCCTAGAGACAGCTGTTGAAGTCAGCTCTGTGACCATTTATATAACAATGACCTATTTGAGTCTTTTCAATCAGGTTTCAGAGCTCATCACAGTACAGAGACAGCTCTGGTAAAAGTCACTAATGATCTTCTCACAGCCCCAGATAGAGGACTGGTCTCTGTTGTGGTCTCTGTTCTGGTCCTGTTAGATCTCAGTGCTGCATTCCACACTGTTGATCATGATATTCTACTACAGAGACTAGAATGTACTGTTGGGATTAAAGGTTCAGCATTAAACTGGTTCCAATCATATTTAACAGACAGGTTCCACTTTGTTAATGTTAATGATGACTCTTCAGCCTGGATCAAAGTTAAATATGGAGTCCACCAGGGTTCTGTTTTAGGACCTATACTCTTCACATTATACATGCTTCCTGTAGGAACATCATCAGGAAACACTCCATTAACTTCCACTGTTATGCAGATGATACACAGATCTACCTATCCCTGAAACCAGACGACACCGATCAGCTGGTCAAACTAGAAGCTTGTCTTAATGACATAAAAACCTGGATGAGTCATAATTTTCTCCTCCTAAATTCAGATAAAACAGAATTTATTTTATTTGGCCCAAAACACCTGAGACGAAAAATATCTAATCAAATACTGACTCTAAATGGTGTTGCTTTAACTCCCACTAACAGGAACCTGGAGTGACCTTTGACCTTTAACTCCCACATTAAACAGGTCTGCAGGGCCTCCTCCTTTCACCTGCGTAATATTTCTAAACTCAGGAACATGCTGACTCAAAGCGATGCTAAGAAATTAATCCATTTGTTCCTCCAGAGTAGACTACTGTAACTCCTTGTTATCAGGAACCAATACTTGCCTAAAAAGTCTCCAACTTGTTCAAAACGCTGCAGCAAGAGTTCTCACAAGAACCAGTAGGAGAGATCATATCACCCCAAAATTAGCTTCCCCTCACTGCTTCCTGTTAAATCTACAATATAATTCAAAATCCTCCTCTTAACCTATAAAGCCCTGAACAACCAGGAACCATCATATCTTAAACAGCTATTAGTCCCATACTGTCCCAGGAGAACGCTTCATTCTCAGAGTGCTGGTCTGCTGGAGGTTCCTGGTTCTCTAACAGTAGAACAGGAGGTAGAGCCTTTAGCTATCAGGCTCCTGTTCTGTGGAACCAGCTCCCAGAGTCTGTAAGGGAGGCTGACTCAGTCTCTGCTGTAAGACCAGGATGAATACCTTTCTATTCAATAAAGCTTACAGCTAGGGGTCGCGTCCTCTCTCTCTCTCTCTCTCTCTCTCTCTCTTACTCAACTATTATGTAACCGTTCTGTAAGGTGATGTTGGTAAAATGAGTTGTGGATTTATTGTATAAATCTGTGAACCTGTGTCCACTTCAATGGGAAATAAAATGATCTCTCCCCCTCTCTCTCTCTTTCCACTTTGGGAGACCAATAGTCAGAACACCAGAACCCTGGACCAAGAGGCTGTCTCTGAGGTGGATTAGAGCCGTGCTTGAGGGATCGCAGACAGAACATCAATCAGTTGATCCATTGAGACAGCCTGGATCCAGTGGGTGAATTCTAATTGGGCATCAAACAAAACAGCTGCTCCACTGATTAATGGAGGAACCCGGACCCAGTGGGTGTAAGGTTTACTGAACCCCGGGTTCTACCATGTGGAACCGGCTCCCAGTTCGGCTCCTTCTCTTGTTTCAATGTAATTTCATTGTACTACTGTAATTTAATTGTATTGCTACATGTCACTGATGATTGTTCCTCTTGTAGCCTCTGTACCCTGTGTTTATATATTACTTGTATGCTAGGGGTGTAACGATACACAAAAATCTCGGTTCAATACGTACCTCGGTTCTGAGGTCACGGTTTGGTTTGGTTTCGATACAGTAGGGAACAAAATGCAAAACCTAAATGTTCTTGTTGTTGTCCATGCTTCCCATGTCCGCCTGTCTGTGTCCGCTGTGCGGCACATCACAGACGCCAACGCTCTTCTCTCCTGCTGCATTTGGGCTCAGCTGTGGACGTTCCATGCAGGCGCACTGATCCACGCATCCTCCAGAAGCTTTTCCGGCTCTCTAGACTGTTTTTCTGCTCCTTTATTTCAGATTATTTATAGGAAATGAGACACATACATTGTCAGTATGTTATCATTTCGTATCAGACTTTATTTAGCCTTTTTTTTCTGTTTCTGAATCTCGGGGCGGCGCCCGAGAGATTAGATACTTTCACTCAGGGTGCGAACTATGGGCGGGCCCCTTGATGAGACATGAGCCCCCCTGAAAACATGATTTCTGAAATTTTGGGGGGGGCCCTAAATATTGAAAAATGCTGTTTCCCCCATGTATTTCCTTTAATTTATTATTATTGATTTTGTATGATCATAATCATGGATTATATGCAGAATTTGGCCAATTTTAATGAAAGATATGCGCATCACTATTTAACTTTAATAAAGATGCCGACCTGCATGCAGTACTTGTCCTCACCATTGAAGCGTGGGGGCGCTATGCCTTAAGCGTCACTTAAAGCAGACATATTCCCTCTGAGGCACGCGCATCCCCCCCAATAAGTGAGCCCCCCGACAGCCGCGGTATAGTTCCACACTGCTTCACTTCTGTGACAGACCTTCTCCTCCTCCTGACAGAGTCTGCTCTCTCCATCCTCCAGCTTTTCTCTAAGTTTCTTCAGACAGAGTTGCAGCCTGTTCACTTCACTTTCTCACTTTTCAAAGTTTGCGTCTGTCATGGTTTGTTTGCTGTGGCACTCTGGCGCATGCGTGTACCAGCGCGAGGTGCGCATACGCACAACGTGGTCACAAAATCTGTCCTGCGCGCGGACGTCCGTGGACAGAAATTCATGACATTACGTCCCAGGGGCCAATGCGCCACACGGACATGTGAAGCATGGACAAAGCTGCTAGCAGTAGCAATCATGGCTGCAGGTGTAGCTGCACATGCTAGCGGCAGGACGTAAACACACACACCATCCAGCCGTGAGCGGGAAATAAAAAAATAAAACTCTGGCCCATGAACTCACCCGTGCACAGTCCTGTACCGAACCAAACGGCCCGTACTGAAACGGTTCAATACAAATACATGTATTGTTACACCCCTACTGTATGTAGATACAAGAACCTGTCTGTCCTATCTCCTTCTCTTTCTGTCCCCTCACCCCAACCGGAACAGCAGAAAGTCGCTTCCTCTGACCCTGGTTCTGCAGGGTTCTCCTCTGAGCCTGGTTCTGCAAAGGTTTCTTCCTGTTAAAAGGGAGTTTTTCCTTTCCACAGTGGCTTATGCTGCTCATGTGGATCTGTTGGGTTTCTCTGTAAAAGTGTGTAGAAACGACCATGTTGTAATTGGCACTTCATAAATGACCATGTTGTAATTGGCACTTCATAAACAAAGCTGAATTTGAATTTTTAATTTGAATAGTTGTAGGTTAAAAATTTTCTTTTTGGGAAGACCAGAGAGCAAGGCATTACAGTAATCTAATCTACAGGAGATAAAAGCTGCATTAGCACCTCTGTACTGGCCTGAGAGAAACGGGTGACTCTGGCTATATTCTTAAGGTGGTAAAATCCAATCTTAGTTATGTTTTTAATGTGTGGAATAAAATTTAGCTCAGAGTCGAAAATCACACCCAGATTCTTAACCGATAGTGCTGGTTTAAAATCCCGTAATTTAGGTAAAATTTTCTCTCTCTGACCTTCGGGACCAATAACCAAAACCTCAGTCTTGTCCTGGTTGAGCTGTAGGAAATTCACTGCCATCCATGGCTTAATGTCTGAAATACAGTTAAAAAGGGTTTCTATTGGCCCTGAGTCATTAGGAGACACAGCGATGTACAGCTGAGTATTGTCAGCGTAGCTATGAAAACTGATGCCGTGTCTCCTGATGACGTCCCCAAGTGGAAGCATGTAGAGATTAAAAAGTATGAGACCTAAAATTGAATCTTGGGGAACCCCACACCTAATTTCATGGGTTCCTGAGGAACAAGTATCCAAACTTACATAAAAACATCAATATGTGAGATAAGAACTGAACCAGTTAAGAACAGTACCAGAGAGGCCAACCAGGTGACTCAGTCTGTTTATTAAAATGTGGTGGTCTACTGTGTCGAAGGTGGCACTTAGGTCCAGCAGAACCAACACTGTGAGTTTTTTCTTATCTAAATTCCACCTGATATTATTTAAAATATTTAAAAGGGCCGTCTCGGTACTGTGGTTCACTCTAAAACCAGACTGATGTCTTTCTAAAATGTTATTAACCATTAAAAAGTCATTGACTTGGTTAAAAACCAGTCTTTCTAAAACTTTATTTAAAAATTGTCAGTTGGATCCTGGTCTGTAGTTATCAAGAACATTGGGTCTAACTTGCTCTTCTTCAGAAGGGGCTTCACCACCACCGTTTTAAAGACAGCGGGGAAGACACCCGTCTGAAGAGACCAATTCAATGAAAGGCAAAAATTGTACATTTTCTTTTGATCCTATAGATCAGGATGAGGTGGAAATACTGTTGAAAACTGTCAAAAATAGCAAACAATTTGGGCTGGATTATTTAGATGGAAAAATGATTTCAATAATGGCAGAATATATTGCCAAGCCGGTTTGTCATATATTTAATCTGAGTTTAAAAGAATGTCTCTTCCCTAACACTTGGAAACTGGCTAAAGTCATCCCTCTACGAAAAGATAATAAGCTTGCTCTCAATGGCACTAACAGCAGACCCATTAGTATATTGCCTGTTCTGAGTAAGATTATGGAAAAGCTTATATTTGCACAGATTTCACAATATTTTATGAATTTTAATCTTGCCTCTGATTCTCAGCATGCTTTTAAAGACTGTCACTCTACTTCCACTGCACTTGTTCATATGACTGATGACTGGCTGTGTAAACTTGATGCAAGAAATTATGTTGGGGCGGTCTTCTTAGATTTTAGCGCAGCCTTTGATATGATCGATCACAACTTGTTGTTGGACAAACTATCCGCATATGGTTTTTCTGGTTGCTCTCTTAAGTGGTTTAAGAGTTATTTATCAAATCGATCTCAGTCAGTATACTTCAATGGTAGCTTTTCTTCTGTACTGGGGCTAGACTGTGGAGTTCCACAGGGTAGCTGCCTTGGTCCTCTGTGTTTCTCGATATTTACAAATGATCTTCCTTTTATCTTAAAGAAATCCTCTGTTGCCATGTATGCTGATGATTCTACTATATATTACGGGTCGGAGAACATGCGGATCCTAAATAATACGCTTCAAAGTGAGCTAGACCAGGTATCTGAATGGGTGGTATCTAACAAGTTAGCATTAAATATAAGTAAAACAAAGTGCATGACTCTAAATTATAGAAGGCAATCAATGAATAGTAATCTTTTGTCCCTCACCTTAAATAATATACACCTGGAGCAGGTGCATAAGGTTGATCTCTTGGGCTTAACCATAGATGAAAATTTGAGCTGGACTAGTCATGTTAATAAAATTGCGACAAAAATGGGAAGAGCTCTTTCGGCTATCAGACGATGCGCCTACTTCATGACAGACTCATCTGTCAAATATGTCACCCAGTCATTAGTTTTATCTCATTTAGATTACTGCTCAGTCTTATGGTCGGGAACCACTAAAAAAGATATTGAAAAGCTACAAGTACTACAGAATAAAGCTGCACGGCTGGTTCTTCGTTGCCCACTCCGAACACACATTGGATATATGCATCGCTGTCTCTCATGGCTACCTGTAGAGCGGAGGTTACAGAAGAATCTCGTCATTTTCCTTCAGAATATACAGATAAAAATGAAACCTAGGCCTCTTTTTGAGAGAATCATGTTCATTCATCAACGCCATAACCATTTCACCAGGTGTCATGCAGAGGATTACATTTCTCTCCCTAAGGCTCGGACAGGTGCTATGCAGAGTACAGTGATGTACAGGGCAGCTAATCGGTGGAATAATTTACCTGCAGCAGTAAGGAAAGAGAACAACATAAAAAGGTTTAAATCTGTGATCGCGGAAATTTTTAAATCTTGATTTAATTGTTGGTGCATTTTTAATGTTGGTTATGTTTTAATTGTATTAGGGTCTTGTTTCACTCTATATCATTTGTGAATATACATTCTTTTCACCTTTTTCTATATTATAACGGGTTTCTGCACTGCTTCTTATGATTATTTTATCTTGTGTATTCTGTTCACTATTTCTCTGTTTTAATCTTGTGTACTTTGATATGTGATGTTTGCTTTTGTTATGGACCCCAGGAAGACGAGTTGTCACCTAGGTGACAACTAATGGGGATCTAATCTCTAAATAAATAAATAAATAAATAAATTCATGATATTTAAAATCTGTTCCTCCAGGAATCCATGAAATGATTTAAAAAGTGGTGGGGATGGGATCTAAAAGGCAGATTGTTGATTTTACTTGGGGGAAAACTCAACCAAGAGTCCTTGCGTCAACCAGGTCAAAACTGTCCAGTGTTTCCTCAGGCATGGACAAAGGTTCATCTGTGTTCACTGATAAAACCTGTTGAGGTAAAAGACTAGACCTGATGTCCATGATTTTAGTTCTGAAGTGGTCTGCAAAGTCTTCACAGAGAGCGTCTGTTGGCTCCTTAAAAGCTTTATTAAAATTAGAGCCAGTTAAAATGTAGAAGGTGGAGAAGAGGAAGCGGGGGTTGTCTTTATTGTCTGAAATAAGTTGAGAGAAGTGGGAAGTTCAGCCTGTTTAACTGCATTATTGTAGATTTTGAGTTGTTGACGTAGAATCTGGTGATGAACAGTCAACTTGGATTTCCTCCACCTTCTTTCAGCTCTCCTGCAGTTTCTTTTCAGTTTGATGACTGTATCGTTTTCCATCCACGGGGGTTTGGGATGGCCCTTGATTGTTTTGGTTAAAAGTGGAGCTACTGAGTCCAGACTGGACTTCAGTTTACTGTTAAAATTGTCAACAATAAAATCACAGGGTACAGGTAAAATCACAGCAGGAGTGCTCTGTAAGATCTCTATAGAATCTGCAGCCACTTCAGAAGTAAGGTAGGTCTCCTCACTGTTCTCACCAGGGCTTCCTGCTGGTTAAAACTGGTGATGTTAAAAAACACACAGTAGTGGTCTGACACAACCAGGTCAACAACAGAGGACACACTGATGGACAGACCGTGGGTTAGAACCAGGTCCAGGGTGTGTCCTTTGTTGTGAGTTGGCTGTGTGACATTCTGTTTAAAATCTAAACAGTTTAAGGTTTAAAAATTCTCTGGACATAGAGTCCGAGATGTTGTCAACATGTACGTTAAAATCACCAGTTATTACAGTTCTGCTATATTTAGAATAAATTATTGATAAAAGTTCTGAAAATTCACTAATAAAATGACTAGAGTACTGAGGGGGTCTGTACACTGTTAAACACAGGATCAGGGGATTGCTAAAAACAAAGGTGTGGTGCTCAAAGGAGGTAAAACTATTAAAAGCCACTGCACACACGCTAAATGAGTTCTTTAAAATGGAAGCAGTCCCTCCACCCCTCTTACCCTGTCTGGTTGAAGATAAAAAGTTAAAACTCGGTGGGGAAGCCTCAGTGAGGATAACAGGTGCGTCAGTGTCAAGCCATGTCTCAGCTAAAAGCAGACTGTCTAAATTATTGTCTAAAATAAAATCATTAATAATAAAAGATTTGCTTAACAGAGAGCGCACATTCAGCAGGGCCATATTGATGGTGGTGGGTGGGCTGGATGTGTGCTCTCGGTTAAGTTTCATTGATAAGAGTCCTTTAGCGTTTAAGAACACTCCGGGGGATGTGGTGTCTGCACGAGGTGATAACTTGGATGTCGTCTACAGTGTGTGGTGTGTCCGCAGGCAGTGAGGGTGTGTGAGGGGTGTGTGCGACGTGTGGTGGATGGTGGGGGCTTCCAGGTAGTCAGTCAGCAGGGGATGTGTGGACTGTGTGCTGATTACCTGCTAAAATGGAGCTGCCCAGCGTGCTCGGGTGAAGTCCGTCTGGGTGATAAAAAGCTGTGCAGTTCCAGAAAATGTTAAAATTGTCAATGAAATAAAAAAGATTAGAGTAACAAGGGATGAGATAAAATAAAAACTATTTAGTGAGGGCAATTTCTTGTCTTTTAGAAATTAGTTAAAAAATATGATCTATCCACAAAGCATTTTTTCAAATACTTGCAAATATGAGATTTTGCAGATGCACCTATGAAGTCCACATTTGAGCCTTTTCCACAATTAAAACATTACAACAAACCATTTTCATAATAAAGGCCTTCCTCCCAAATTTTATGAAGCTCTGCTGGAAGCTTATAAGGAAAACAAAAGTTATGAATGTAACTGTGGTTCTATGAATCCCAGAAGGTGGTGCTGAAAGCACTGAATGTTCCCTTCACACATGCACACTTCAACTATACATACCAACAATGTCACCTGTGACCAATGGGTGACCCTACAAAGGTGTCTGGTGTCAGCTCAGGTTTGGTTCCTACAGAATCTTCTCGCATGGTCACGAGGATTCTGACTAACAGAGCTCACTGGTGGTCATCTGGAATTCATAAAACCATAGTAAATTCCTAACTCTCATCCTATTTCATCCCTCCTGACTTCCAGAAGGCGGTGCTGAGAGCACTGGATGACTAATACCAGCATAGTCAGGAGGAATCCCAGAGACCAACTTCACTGAGCATGGTTCACTGCGGGAGAGTCTGTGCAGCATAGGAACCATGCTCAAGTTGAACAGAAGGGGGCCACCAGCATCAGCATGTGATCCTCCTGAAGAACTCTCTGGGGTGTCTGTCAAATCAGAGGAAGTGGCAAAAAGGCAAAACCGAGACCCACTGGTCAAGGGTGCACCAGCATGTCTTGGCCCAGAGGCTGGTGTGTCCTCTCAGGGAAACCCAAGTGGACAGTAGGTCAGTTCGTCTGAGATGACCCCTACCCTGCCAAAAACAATCCAAATCATATACACCACCCCTGAGTAGAAGCACCACTCTCCCAGTGGAGGAGTCCAACGGGAGAGGGAGTCTGCTAGTGGGTTCAGGTCTCCCTGCAGATGCATGGCCCACAGGCTGGCTGGACAGAAATGCAGCCCTCCTGAGAAGTTGCTGAGAGACCTGCAACAACTGGGCAGACCTGTCGCCCCCCTGGTGGTTGATGTGGAAGATGACTGAGGTGTTGTCTGACCGTACTAATATGTGCCTTCCCCTCAGGTATGGCAAGAAATATTTCAGGGCAATGATAGATAGATAGATAGACAGATAGATAGATAGATAGATAGATAGATAGATAGATAGATAGATAGATAGATAAAAACTTTATTAATCTCCCAAGGGAGAAATTCCGGTGTCCAGCAGCACACAGATCATTCACATGCATCATTCAATAAATCATTCAATAAATAACAACAGTACAATAAATACAAGTGCTCGGATTGTACTTAGTTTGGCTCAGGCACATCTGTTATACAGCCTGATTATACAATGGGGTCTTTCTACACCCCTGTTTCCTGTTCCTTCTGGTATGGGGGGGGGGCAGATGTTGGTTGCTTCCCCACAAACCTGGGGTCCAGGCCAGCTGTGGGTTGGGGAACAGCTTTCTCCAGGAGGTGCACATCAGTTCACATCTGCATGATGTAGGGGTGGGGCTTTGGTAGTAGAAGAAGAGAGAGGGGAGGTAGCATGTGGGAGGTTGGGGGGGCGCCATCCCAAGCTGGGTAGCTCACCCATAGGTTGCCGGTTCTTCTGGGTGTGGTCATGGCCCACTACCTAAGCGGATGGGATGTGTGGCTGCCGGGGGTCACTATCAGACCCTTCCTCTGCCCCCTTCTGAACCGGTGCATGGACATATTTTCTGGGGGGTGGTTGTTGATCGCCTGGGTCCTGATGCCCTGCTTCCGATCATTTCAGAGGTCATGATCACATTCATCTTTAATCACTTTACACTCTTCAAATTCCACATGTGGTCTGAGTCACCGTGGTGTCTTATGGGGCATAATGGACATTTGTGTAAGGTCTGTGTTAAGTCTCCCGTGATGCTCTGGTTTGTAATTTGACACCTGAATCCTCAGCTTGCACGTCCCAGATAACAACCAGAAAGGTTCTTTGTCTGCAGGATGTTCTCTGTTCTATCTCTGTTCAGGTGTAGTAGCCAGTCATCTGGAGTGTTGGTTCCAATTGAAGCATTGTCTTATCTTTGCACTCTCTTCCTTGTTTGTACTCTTTTTGTTTGCTTGTTTGCTCACTTGTTTGTTTTCATAACACTGTCTCTCTCTTCTTGTCTTTCTGTCCCTGTCAGGTCCAGCAATATCATGTACCAGCATTCAATGTAAATAAAATAATGTAAAAAAATCATATTATCAAGAGGAGCTTTATTCCATTAAGCTCCTTTTGGAACATCCAGATCTCCATTCTGCTGCTTTGATGCTGGACAGGACATGACAGGTAAAAAAAAAATGCTTGAGGGCTGGGTGTACTGCTCACAACTCCGGCACTGATGTGATCAGAGGTGCCCTATGCAGACCACTCTCCCTGAACTGCCCTGTGCTGCCAGATGACACTCCACCTTGAGACTGGCATCCATAGTGACAGGTTTGAGGCAGAACGGGCCACTCCCAATAGGACGGGCCATGACAGGGAGTCCTGTCCCTCCATGGGGCCTGGGCCAAGAGGCACTACTATGAAATTAGTAGGAATAGCTGGGGGGAGATAGCACTTTGTTAAGGTCACTTTGCACCCCGACACGTTAATTTATGAAGAAAGAAAAGATTTAGTAACCTTACCATCTACCAGGGGAGATTAAGAACGAATCCTTAGACCTTGCTGGTCCCAAACTAAGGAAACTTAACATTGGCTGTCACCAACCTTAGAACCAAGGTGAAGGAAATAACTGCCTTTGCAGCCTTTGGAGGGTGAAACTTTGCTGCTCTGAACAACATGGTCACAAGACTACCAGCTACTGCTCATGAGATGAGGAGTAGAACCTGTGGTGACACTGGAACTTAATACCTTTCTAGGGTCACCCAGGGGTCACAGGTGTCATTGTTGATATGCATATTGAAACTGCACGTGTGAAGGTAACATTCCATGATGTAATCACTGCCTTCTTGAGGTCAGTAGGGATGAAATAGAACTCTCTTTCTTATTTGACTACATAGAAAAATTACCTGTCTGAGGAATGGAGGAATATCTGTCGTGTAGCCAAAAACTCAAACCATTAATACAAGGTTTAGGCTACTGCAGTACAAATGGCTGTTTAAGACATATCACACCTGTAAAATTACATATTTTTAATCCAAACACCCTTGATATCTATATTAACTGTAACAAAAAGAAGGGAACTCTATTTCATTGCATGTGGGAATGTGAGACACGCCAATCTTTTTGCAAAGAAAATCTTAAATGAAAGCCATCGCCATTAGTGCTTCATTCCCTGCTATTGCCGTCAACGTCTCACGCTCGCTAAATTGACATTAACACCACACACTGCGGCCTCCAGTCTTTGCACCCCTGATGGAAATGAATTGGAATTGGTCAAAGATATTATAGACATTTTTGGTCAGTGTCCTCTGCCAGGATTTCATACAGAGTTTGAAGTGTGTATGTCAAAGTCAGGAGATTGAGGATGGGTGTAAGAGGAGGGGGGTAAGAAGAGGGGTGGTGCAGTTCAAGCAGCCCAGAGTGGACTAGTGTGGCAGGAAAAGAAGGCATTTTTGAGGGCAACAGATCAAAAAAAGCTGGCTGATTATTGAAGGTCAATGTGTCTTAGATGCAGCATGCTGAGTTTGGGCTCATTTGGTCAAAACACCTAGGAGTTCAGTTCATTTGAATAATTGGAAGCCAAATGACATTTCCACACAGACAATGAATGGGTTTTAGAGAAGCCTCTAGAGTCAAAACCATGGAAGCTACAGGAAAGAGCTGATTCACTTTTCTGATCAGTAGGCCACAAGGGAATCTTCTGTCAAGTATGAAAAAGAGTGGTAAAAGTATTTTTTTAAATTGCATTGTAATATTTGCATACTCCCATAGGTGGCGCTGTAGGATCTATCACAGTCATTCATACATCAATATAATCAGCATCATGCTGTGTATAATTGATCAAAATTTCAAGACAGTAGGACAAAGTGTGTGCATGTAAGAAATTTTTATGTATTTTTTGGGGGGGTCTTTGCACCCCCGCTGGCCAACGGTTATAAATGCATCAAAATGGTAATATAGTTTTTTGCTTGTCTTCAGGAATAGAATTTTACTGCACAGTTTGGTTGCTGTGGAAGAATGTTAATGTTTTAGGTCTATGGTAGGGGGCACTATAGAGTTGAGTTGTATTAGACTTTATAATGCATTACATGAGGACCGTTATGGCACATAACTGACTGTAATCTGAGTGTTCTGGGACAATGCCTGAGCTCGTGAGGGGCTGTCAAAATAACAGGAAATGAAGGCGTTTTTCGATGGCGTGCTGTGAGGAGACCGAGCGATGTATCAAAAAAAGCTGGCTGATTATTGAAAGTCAATGAGTCTAGATGCAGTGTGCTCAGTTTGGGCTCATTTGGAAGAAAGGAACTAAGAGTTCAGTTCATTAGAAAAATGAAAAGCGAAATGATGGCGAATTTTGTATCCAAGATGGCCGCCTTCCTGTTGGTCCAACAGATTTGAGCCAAGAGAGTTTTCTGTTTGTCCCCTCATGCTCTGTCACTGGTGTGAATTTCGTGTTCTTTCATCAAAATATGCCCACTCTGTGGGCTATAGGGGTCTGATTGTAGGTGGCGCTGTTGAGCCAGTGTTGATCTGTCTCTGTGGAGGTATAAATTGTATCAAATTTTTCACCGGGCCGGTCACGTAGATACCAAAAAATGCCACATTCAGCTATGTTCAGGGGGTCAAAAATGCATTCTCATGGGACAAAGAAAAATAATACAGAATAAACTGAGCAAGAACAATACCCATCACCTTTACACTACCTGTTATGGTGATGGCGAATCACGTTACACTACCTGTTACTGTAATGGCTAATAATGAATCTCAAGGTTAGTAGAACATGTTGTCCCAGAAGATGCAAAATGGTATATTTTTCCATATTAACCCCAAACAATTCCAATGACATGGAAAGAAAAGAAAGTTGTTAAACACCTGCCTGTTGCAAGCCAAATGTATCATTATCTCACCTGTCCCCAGACTACCCTGTCTCCAGACTCACTGGTTCCCAGACTCACCTGGCCCCAGATTCCCCTGTCTCCAGATGCCCATGTCCCCAGACTCCCCTGCCTCCACACTCCCGTGTCCAGATTCACCTGTCCCAGACTGACTTTTCTCCAGATACTCGTCCCCACATTCCCATGCCACAAACTAAACCTGTCTCCAGACTGCCCTGTCTCCTGACTCCCCTGTCTCCAGACTCCTATGTCCCAGACAACCCTGTCTCCACACTCCCCAGTCTGCTGACTCTCATATCTCAGACTCACCCATCCTAGACTAACTTGTCTCCAGACTCCCACTATGACCCAAGTTGTGTGAGAAAGCTACTTCATTCAGTTGGGAAATCTGAGCTTCAAAGCTAATAAAAATTGTAGTTCCTCACCTTCGTCTTTGATGACCTTCACTTCAGCCGTGGCGCTCACAGAGTAGATCCCTGTATAAGCATTACAGGTGTACGTGCCCTCATCTGAAGGTTTAACATTGTTTATGATCAGGCTGCCATCAGATGACTTGAGAATGTTATGGCCGTCCGGGCGAACCAGTACACCATTTCTGTAGTAAAAAAAGGACACAAGAAAAAGTCTGAGGTTTCTCTCACATCCCCACATTGCACCCATCAAACCAAGAAAAAAAAAGAGGAGGCAGATGGCCCACCTAAGGAAATACACCTTTTTTAATCATCTTACAATGGAATAAAATGCCTCATCTTCACAATACTTCCAACCATTCATTGGAAGCAGGATTGTTTTGGAATGTGGATGAAAAGATGGGTAATTCATAGAGTCATCCATCCTTTCATTTCTTTCGGCTTAGACTTTTGTAACTCTCTGGGTCTGCATTGACCAATCTGAACACAGCCGTCTGCAGCTTGTCTAAAATACACTAGCTCATCTCCTAACCACAGCTAAGAACTGTGAGAATCCCAGCAAGCTCACTGGCTACCAGCCCTGTCAGTCAAACGTTTCTACCGACGTGATTGGCTCAAAATTCATTGATGACGAGTGATGATGACCGATGATGTGGGTCCATCAGTCTCGGCAGCGGTTGGCTGGTTAGCCATCGGAGGCAGGGATGAGTCACTTGATTGGTTGATATATGATGAATAAGCAACGGAAACCGCTCAGTCGCCATATTGGATATCCTCAGCGTGAGTGAGAGAGGTCTGGATGAAAATATCTGATAAAAAAAATAGGTTATTATTGGACGCGCACGCGGAGAGACACGCCGCGTGCGCGCGCGGTGGCGCGTCTAATCCTGGATTATTTGCTTATTTCAAGACATGTTTTGGACAAAAGGCTATACTTTCTAGCTTTGCCTGGATGCATACGTTTGTACTGTGGCAGTTTTTGCTGGATTATCTGGATTATGGACCATCTGTGATCAGCTATGAGCCTCCAAAGGTGAGTTGCGCTGTTTACTTAATTTGCTGTATGTTGGACAAATGTGTTTATATTACCCGCTGTGGTAATCACATCTGAAAGTGGTTTATACCAACAGATTCATGAGAATATCAGCTTTCTAACGGTACATAGTATGTCTGTGGAATTTGCAAAATGCGTCTGGATATTTGATAAATGCATCGGGAGAAGTTGACCGGCCTGTGGGCGGGCCGGTCTGAGCTTAAGGGGTTAACAATATCTATTGCTAATTAACACATCTAATCAAAACAGAACATTCAAACTTGCAAGCAGTGTGTGTGTGTGTGTGTGTGTGTGTGTGTGTGTGTGTGTGTGTGTGTGTGTTCTTTCTCGAAGGAAGAGGAGGGGTAGAACTCAGGTTCTGCCCTGGTGAGCGTATGTGAGCTGTGGGTGTGTATGTGGCGGGGGGCCACCCAGAAGCAGCAGGAGGAGTCGATGCTGAGACCAAGCAGGCGTGACTCGAGTGTTCTCGGGTGTTCATGAGTGGCGGGTCAGCACAAGGGTGTCCGCATGCGCAGTAGAGGGAGAGAGAGAGAGAGAGAGAGGATCGGCAGCGACGAGCGACGCACGCCTGTGTGCGGCTGCGTGGACCCCGCGATGGCCAGCCTGCGCAGAAGAGAAAGAAAGGGGGTCTCTTTCCTGGCTCCTCCCAAAGGGCGGAGAGCGGGAGGCGTGGGAGCAAAAGGGGGAGTCTGGCGATGCCGTGCCTGAGCAGGAGAGGAGAGGAAGAGAGGAAGAGAGAGAGGGAGAAGCGGGAGGCGTGGTAGCAACGCGCATGCATGCTCCCGACACGAGGTCTACCGAGCTGGTTCGAATTTACTAATCTCAGGTTTTCAAGAGAGGAGAGCATGAAGGGTATGAGGCGCTACTGCTTTCTCAAACGCAGGAGCAAGGCGACGCTGGCCCTATTGCTCTGCGGGTCTGATATGAGAGAGAAAGGCGCACTCACGAGCGAGAGGAGGGGAGGAGAAATGAAGCGATGCCGAGCGATGCCGGACAGTGCTGGGCAGTGCCGAGCAGTGCGGTGCGACGGAGCGCGCCGCAGAGCGGGGCGGTGCTCACACGGAGCGTGGGGGCGCCCCTTGTGCGGCCACGGCGCCCGCCCCCCCCTCGTACATTGTGTCCTAGGCCGCAGTCTAGTTC
Organism: Salarias fasciatus; assembly: GCF_902148845.1. Classification (NCBI taxonomy): domain Eukaryota; kingdom Metazoa; phylum Chordata; class Actinopteri; order Blenniiformes; family Blenniidae; genus Salarias; species Salarias fasciatus. Next base: position 1,002,846 of record NW_021941376.1, on the reverse strand, counting down.
GCCTATGCCTGGGACCGGCCCTGGGTCCATTTATTAATGTCGGTCATGTTCAAGGCAGGTCAAAGGTGCTGTCCGTCCCGTCTTGCTAGCAGCATGCACGCTCTCTCAGTCAATCAGCGCATCGTTGTCATAGAGATGACAGCCCGTAATATCCTGTCACCCAGGCAACAGCCAATCAGCGCTGTCTCCCTCTTCTCTCAAACACACACACAGCACGCAGGGTGCTGATTGAATGAATACAACAGAAGTGGGAACATGAGAGATATTTGACTAAAAATGAAACAAAAAGTAGTGATTGAATAGTAGCGCATAGCGATAGATTGGTGAACAAATCCATTTGTTCCTCCAGAGTAGACTACTGTAACTCCTTGTTATCAGGAACCAATACTTGACTAAAAAGTCTCCAACTTGTTCAAAACGCTGCAGCAAGAGTTCTCACAAGAACCAGTAGGAGAGATCATATCACCCCAAAATTAGCTTCCCCTCACTGCTTCCTGTTAAATCTACAATATAATTCAAAATCCTCCTCTTAACCTATAAAGCCCTGAACAACCAGGAACCATCATATCTTAAACAGCTATTAGTCCCATACTGTCCCAGGAGAACGCTTCATTCTCAGAGTGCTGGTCTGCTGGAGGTTCCTGGTTCTCTAACAGTAGAACAGGAGGTAGAGCCTTTAGCTATCAGGCTCCTGTTCTGTGGAACCAGCTCCCAGAGTCTGTAAGGGAGGCTGACTCAGTCTCTGCTGTAAGACCAGGATGAATACCTTTCTATTCAATAAAGCTTACAGCTAGGGGTCGCGTCCTCTCTCTCTCTCTCTCTCTCTCTCTCTCTTACTCAACTATTATGTAACCGTTCTGTAAGGTGATGTTGGTAAAATGAGTTGTGGATTTATTGTATAAATCTGTGAACCTGTGTCCACTTCAATGGGAAATAAAATGATCTCTCCCCCTCTCTCTCTCTTTCCACTTTGGGAGACCAATAGTCAGAACACCAGAACCCTGGACCAAGAGGCTGTCTCTGAGGTGGATTAGAGCCGTGCTTGAGGGATCGCAGACAGAACATCAATCAGTTGATCCATTGAGACAGCCTTTTTCAAAATCCTTTTTCAAAATTCAAAATCCTCCGATTTAGCGACAGATTGGTGGAACGACACCCACGGAGCGACGTCGTTGAAGCTGAGAGTGTGTGTATCCACCACGCCACGGATTCTAATTGACTTTTAGTGGAGACTGTTTGCGTGGTGACAGCACGCAATTTCAGCACTGCGTGACAGGAGCACGCAATCTGGGACCCTCTGGTTCTAACAATGCGTGCTCATTTCACGCATTTCTGTGAGATCAGGTTGGGCTTATCACATTGGCCCACATGGTGTGTCAATCACCATGTGGGCCAATCACAGCTGAAGGATGAGGGCCGCAGCCCCTCTTCCCTCGGCCCCGCTTCCCTCTGCATGTGTCGATCAATCAGTCTGCAAACATGGATAAGAAAAGGAAAGGTGGAGCAGAGAGGAAGAGGGAGAAAAAGAGACAGGCGCTACAAACAGATGCTTCCAAGAGAATAAAATGGACCGATATATTCACCAGTACTGCTGCAGCAGGACCATCAACATTTACAGCAGCACCTGCAGCTCTCGAGGCGGCGGCATCACCGATGACGTTTGGAGGAGGAGGAGGAGGAGGAGGAGGACACCATGACCGGGGGATGTTAGTGAGGTAAGCTATATGCTAATGTGATAGCTTGTTAACTTTTAGCACAAGGCATGTTCAACTGTCAATATCTAAACACCAGAACATGCTATGGACTCACTTCTTTTTTATAGGGAAAAAATACCCTTTGTTCTTTCTTTTGGGTGATGTGGTGTCTTCATAGTCACAACAGAAAATATTCTGTGGGTCCTGAAAATGAGTGAAAATGCTCAAATTTCCTGGCAGTTGCTGCACAAGGTTGTGAAAAACCCTGGCAGGGAAAGAGTTAATTACTTTGCTAATTGATCAGCATTAAACTGATTGTCTGGTTTATTCTTTTTGTGTGGATATTGTTAGATAATATAGAAAGTGAGACAGCCTACATGCACAGTGAAGGGGAAATGTGTATTAATGTGTTGTTCTTAAAGTGTATTATTTAAACTTCAGCTGTACTTATACTTAAGATCATGTAATTGTGCTGATGAGGCACCATAGGTTAATGTGTTAAACATTTTTCTATATTGACTCTATATCAACACTTGTAACTGTCATATCAACAAATTGGTATTTATCTTTGTAAAAAAAACTCAGTAGAGAGTGTTAAAAAACATTTTCTATATAATATAAATGAAATTTAAATATTCAAACCGTAATCCAGCAAATTTAAAACAAATACCAAACAGTGCATTTTGACATTTCATGTGCATTTACTATAGGTTAACAGTTGGGTTACAGAATAATATATTCACTCACATGCAGCGTACATAAAATCAACTTAATGGTGACTCAGATGATGTGTACTGTTGGTGTTTACTTTTCAACATGTTCTCTTTTCACAACACTTGGATGTGTTGGATGAATTAAAACCTCAACTATTTGAAGCATTCAGACAAGACCATCACATCCTTTTACTAACTTTTACTAAACCTGATTTACAGAAGATTGTCTACTTGGGGATAAAACACATACTGTATAGTACATTACATAATACACTTTTTTCACCTGTGTTTACTTATCTATTAAACCATAATTTTCCATACTATATTGTTTATTGTAATGCAGCTTCTTGCCACCTAAACATCTGAGAATTCCCGAAGGCTTCAACTTAACGTCTCTCCTCATATCTCCTGCCAGGTTGAGCCACCACCGTCCTCTCAGAAGGAAAGTGCCTGCAGGGAGGAGAGCAGCCTGCACATACTAGTCCAGGTAAAGGCACATTCACAAATAGAATTTTCTTTTAAAATCATCTAGATTAATGAATGAACCAATCATTAAACTTCATGCAATGCTTAACACCATAACAGTGTACAACTATCAAATTCAACTATTTTGATATTTCACTGAGTGTTGTTTAAGTGCTTTACTAACATAAATAATACCACTCTCTTATCTAAAGTGAAGATGATCATAGTGAAGGTGAGGGCGAAACTGCACAGCAGCTGCCAGAACCCAGCACCAGTGACATGATGGTAAAGTTGATAATGATAATGTTTCTTTGACTAGCTTTATTTTTAGCTAAATGAAAAATGTGAGCTGTATTTCTCAACCTTCTGTAGCTACTATCTAGGTGTAATAAGCCCAATACTGTTTATGAGTCCTGCTATCACTAGTACTGCTAGGCCTGGTATACTAACAACATAACATTGTTTAACCATCTGAGCCTCATTGTCCAAAATGTTGATATTTTACTGATAGTGTGGCTTTAGTGGTTTACTAAAACAATACTAAGCATACTAATCTCTTATTTAGACTGAAGATCCAGCTACTGACAGGGGAAGCCAGTGCCCTCTCTAAAATAGTTTTTTTTTTTATTTGTCCAAAACCAGAGGCCTTGGACCACTTTTTCAGTTTCCATTCCCAGCAGAAGGCAGAGAAGCCCATAGTACAAAGAGCTTTTTTTGCAAAGATGGGACAAACAGGAAGTGGCTTTCCTACAATCAAGAACAACAAACTATTCTGCTTCCTCTGTATGGCGTTTGCCAAACCCACCGATAGCAGTTTATTCATCACCGGCATGGCAGACTTTAAACACATACAACAGAGTCGAAGAACACGAGAGGAGCAATTCACACAGAGGGTGTGCAGAGGCGTATCTCCTTAGGTCCTCAAAAGCCAATATTGAGCACCTTCTCATCGGACATCAGATGTCTCTTCATAAAGAGCAGGTGCGCAAGAGGAGGCAAGTGTTGGAGCGAATAATAGATGTGGTAAAGCTCATTGGAAAGAGGGGTTTGAGTTACAGAGGCTCACAGTTGGAGGCAGCATACATGCTTGATGATGATACAGTGGATCACGGCAACTTCTTGGAAATTATTGTGCTGCTTTCAAAATATGATGTTTGTCTCAAGGACCACCTCACTCTCTGCATAGAAAAGAGTAAGAAAATACACCAGTCTGGATCCAGAAGAGGTCGAGGTTCTCTTGTTACTTTCCTGTCCAAAACAACCATCAGTAACATCATTACAACCATCCAACACATAATGAAGGCCACCATCGCAACTCAAGTCCAGGAATCTGGAATGTTCTCTGTCCAAATTGATACCATGCAGGACATCACAGCCCAAGATCAGTGCTCTGTCGTCATAAGATATGTGACAGACATTGTTCATGAGAGACTTGTTGCTCTAATTAAATGTGAGGCATCCACTGGACAGTACTTTGTCAAAGTTGTGAGTGACGTGCTGGCAAACATGAACCTGGATGTGAAGCAGTGCATTGGAAACTCAACAGATGGAGCCTCCAACATGCAGGGCCAATATAAGGCTTTTCCGCACTGCTCTCACAAAAGTCCCCTCATCAAGTCCATGTGTGGTGTTATTCACACATCCTCAACCTTGTTTTAGCAGACACAAGTCTGTCTTGGCAAGTGGCTCTCTTTTTTCTCTGATTAATAACATTGCTGTCTTTATCACAGAGTCCTACCAGAGGATGACCATTTGGGAGAAGGAGAGGAAGCACCCTAAACACAGACGTCTTGCTCCAATTGGAGAGACACGCTGGTGGGCAAAAGACAGTGCTTTGACAAAGGTATTTGGAGCTTTTGGAAAGCCAGATGGAGCCCTGTATGTTGATGTCCTTCACACTCTTTCAGCCATTCAAGACGGACAGAACATCAACACCTCTACTCGGGTCAATGCACGTGTCTTCATTGCACAGCTGCTGAAGTATGAAACAGTGCTCACAGCTCAGCTCTTCCTCCAAATTTTTCAGGTCGCCTCACCAGTCTCAAAATATCTACAGATAAGTAGCATGTACATCTTGACAGCTCATTGGATGATTGTGTCTGCAGAAACACAGCTGAAAGGAATGGCCAGAGATTTTCAGAACGTGAAAACAGTGGCAGACACATTTGTCCAGTGGGCCAACAATGAGCTACTGGAAGAGAATGAAGAAACAGCTGGAGGTTGAGGCTGCTCTGCCACCAAAAAGGGGTAGAAGAAAGAAGTTCATGCCTGGAGAGATGTCCCAAGATGAGACTGTGTCAGACTCAGAAGCACTGTACAGAATTGATGTCCACAATTGCATTATGGATACAGTCATTGAGAGCATGGACCAGCGATTCCTCAAAAATGGCACCTTGTATGCTGGTTTGGCTCTTCTGGACCCAAAAACTTCAGCCAGGTAACATCATATAAAAGTGGTTTTCCAGAGACCACACTCAAAGATCTAAGCAAATGTTTGATGCCATTTGATCTGATTGATCCAGATCAATCAGATCAAATGGCTTGATCCAGCAGCGCTCTGGATCAGGAAATGGACTTGATCTGTATTTTGGACATGATGGACCAGCGGAAGTGGGGGAATGGTTCTGTCTGATTTTAAAGGGGTCATATTATGCAAACTTCACTTTAAAAAGGTGTCTTTACAATCATATCACCTCCCAGAGTCTCTGTATGAGCCCCCAGAAGTGAAACATTCAGTCATCTACACTTTTAAGGAAATATACACTCAAACACACGATTCTGAAATCTTACTTTTGTCTACGTCAACAAGAGGAACACCACTCCTCCCCAGAAGAGGATCCAGCCTTTGGCTGGCCCCCGGATAGGTGGTTATAGTAGTATGTGCTGCCGTAGCCTCATTAAGACGTTAAAATTTGAAAATTGTGTTTTTCCTCCTTGTTTCGCTACATCACATTTTTGAAAATGAAACTGAAACTTAAGCTGAAATGGTCGAGGAGACGTGCCTCTGACTGTGCCCCCATCGTGTGTGAGAGAGTGGGCGTGGCCAGATGCGTTCAAGGGCATCCCGGAAAGTAGGCTGTGAAAAACAGGCTGTTCTGAGGAGGGCTCCTCAGAGCCACTTTTTAGACTGCTCAAACTCTGAACATAGGATCAATTTGGGGCACACAAACTTATATACTATGTTTTTGGGCTTCTGTGACCTATATGATGTGAATGAAAAATACCATAATATAGACCCTCCAGAAAAATGAGAGCAAAAATTCTTAAATCCCAGATTATGCGAGATAAAATGCTTGATAATGCAAATGAATATGCAGGGTTTTTGTGCCATTTTATGCGGTAAAATTGAGGACGGTTGTGAAATATGCTGTGAAATATGCGAAAGGATGCCAGATATGTAGGTTACCCACACTCTCTCTCTCTCTCTCTCTCTCTCTCTCTCTCTCTCTCTGTCTTGCAGGCACACACACACGCACACACGCACACACACCACTAAATCACATTCATTTTATATTCGTTCGTTATTTATCTTATCTATTTATCTTAAATTGTTACTCATCAATGCTCATCAATGGAACACACACACACACACACTTTATCACAGGTTTTAGCAATTGTGTGTGTGTGTGTGTGTGTGTGTGTGTGTGCAATTGTTAAAACCTGTGAGAAAGCCGTCAATACTGTGTTTCAAATGAACTGGTTTTCTTGCTAACTGGTGACTGACTTCCTTTAGCACTTCCTGCTGCTGCTGCTAGTAGCAGCGGATGTTGATATCAGACTCATCAAAGGTCTGGACGGCTTTTTGTCTGGTTTTTAACATCTATCAGCAACAAGGGACGTAAAAGAAACTCAGTTGTCAATTATAAGGAAACCAGTTCTTCCAAAACACCGGCTCCTCTCCGGGTTCTGGACACTTCTCCTCCGCTACTTAGCTGCTGCGTTCAGGTGACGGGAGCGAGCTGCGGAAAACTGAAACTCCGTCATTCACATTAAGGCAGCGGAGACAGCTGGACTCAGGAGACACTCAGGAGACACTCAGGAGACACTCAGGAGACACTCAGGAGACACGTGAAGGAAACGTGGACTATTTGCACAAAGGAACGGCTGTCAGAAACCTGTGAACCGGCTCTCATCAATCACTTAAAAGAACGCGTTCGAACGAACGACTCGTTCATTGAACATCACAGCACTTCAAGCGAGAACATTTCGTTTAGTTTAGTTTAGTTTAGTTTAGTTTAGTTTAATTTAGTTTATTTGTTTCTTTCGTTTAAGATAACAATACAAAAACAAAAAAATGATGAAAATGCAACAATGTCAGTTTGGACACAAAACAAACGAAAGAAAAGGAGCAGAAAGAAGAACAATCTTATTATATCTGCCCCTTTGCATACAAATTATTCGAACTGATACAAATTTACAATACTCAAAACTGATACAAATTAACAATACTCAAAAATTCAATTTCACTCAATTTTTTTCACAGCAACAACTTAGTTTTCATTTTCATATTTATCCAACATGGATTTTTTTATATGTTTCTTAAATGTCATAATTGTTTTGCACTCTTTGATTTCCTGTTTCAGAGCATTCCATAAGTTCACTGCTTTAACCGCAATGCTTCTTTCTTTGATTTTGGTTCTGAATCTGGGTTCTTTGAACATGTCTATTCCTTTAAGACTGTATATACTAGTTCTTATTTCAAATATAATCTGAAGATTTGCAGGCAATAATTTCCACTTGGCCTTGTACATTATCTTTAGGATACTTATATCAACAATGTCTTGGAATTTCAATACTTTCAGTTTGATAAACAATGGATTAGATGGTTCTCGATAATGACTGTTTGTAATTATCCTTAAAGCCCTTTTTTTGTAAAATGACAATTGTCTGTAATGTCGTGCCCCATACTGCAACACATTAAGTGAGATATGGTAAAATCAATGTGTTATACAATGTTAATAAAGCACAACTGTTCAAAAAAACTTAACTCTGTGTAACACAGAAATGGCTTTCCCAATTTTCCATATGGTGTAATTAATGTGATATTTCCACTTTAGATCGTCATCAATCATCACTCCTAAGAATTTTGTTTCTGTTACACAATGAATTTCAACTCCATCTATTTTGAGTTTTACTTTCACTTTTTCCTTTTTATTATTAAACAACATAAAGTTTGTTTTTTGGGCATTTAGGATCAATCCATTTAGATCAAACCAGTGTTTTATTACTTTCAATTCTTCATTCACCACTTTTGTGACTTCTTGTATACTTTTACCTGAATAAAATAGTGTGGTTTTATCTGCAAATAGAATTTTCCCAAGGTTGGACACTTTAGCAAATCATTCATGTACAAAATGAATAATTTTGGCCCAAGTATTGAACCTTGGGGCACTCCACATTTAATTTTCCGTAATTCAGATTTAGTGTCATCAATATGTACATATTGGTTTCTGTTTTCCAAGTAACTTGAGAGCCAATGGTGAGCTACTCCTCGAATGCCAAAACTTACTCTTTTTTTTTTTTTATAATTTTGAATGATTGATGACGTCAAAAGCTTTTTGTAAATCGATAAAAATACTTCAAAAATAATTATTGTTATCGATGTCTGTTGCAATTTTTTCTGTGAATTCCATTATTGCCAGTGCTGTTGAATGATTAGCCTGAAAACCATGTTGACTATTACCAAAATACTTTGTTTCTGTAAGAAATTGGCAAGTCTTGTTGAAAATACCTTCTCCAATATTTTTGAAAACTGTGGAAGTAATGAGATTGGACAATAGTTAGAGAAGTTATGTTTATCACCGCTTTTATACAAGGGTATGACTTTGGCCAATTTCATTTTGTTGGGGAAAACGAGAGTTACGAATGTAACTATGGTTCTATGAATCCCGGATGACCGCCAGAGGCGTTGCTTAAAGCACTGGAATGTTCCCTTTGTGCATGCGCAGTTCGAGTATGTATACCAACAAATGTCACTCGTGACTCCCCGGGTAACCCTGGAACCGTATAAATACCAGTTCCCTGACCCGGAATCGACTCCTACAGAATCTTCTCGCGCAACCACGAGGCTTCCGAGTGACAGAGCGCTCTGGTGGTCATCCGGGATTCATAGAACCATAGTTACATTCATAACTCTCGTTCTATTTCATCCCTACTGACCGCCAGAGGTGGTGCTTAAAGCACTGGAATGACGAATGCCAACTCAGTCACGAGGAATCATAGAGACCAACCTCACTGAGAAGCCTCTGCAGGGCCCAGTACCACCCGCAGTGCATGCGGAGGCACAACGGCCAGCCTGGAGAACCTGGAAAAGGTGCCAGGCGTCGTCCAGATGGCGACAGCACATAGCTCGTCCAGGGGCACCCCCTTCAGGGTGACCCCAGACGTGGACACCTGGTGCCCTGGTGGAGCGGCAACGCACACCCTCGGGCAGAGGCCGGCCCATGGCCTGGAATGGCGAACAGTGTCCACAACCCAGTGGAATAGGTGCTGCCTGGAGAGAACAAAGCCCTTACTAGGGCTTCCGTAGAAGACCACTGGCTGGCCAGATGTCGGCGCATCTGCATAGCAGCCATGCAGTGTCCCAGAGTTCTAGCCGGGCACAGGAGCCCCGGTCGGCCCCCCAGGTTGTCTGACGGGGGGCCACATAGTGAGCGCCATAGGTCGGCTGTCCGCAGCCCCGACAGCGCTCTAGGAAGGAAGCGGCAGTCACAGCGTGACACCCGCCCCAGCCGGATACCACCGGAGACATGCGAGGAGAATAGACAGAGCGTGCTGCTCCCCCACACACTACGCCGTGGTAATGGTCAGCAGGAACGTCGTCCTGCGCAATACCCACTGCAGCCCCATTGCTGCCATGGGCTCACAGGGAGGCTGACACAGGTGGGCGCCTGTGGGGCTGTAGAGCGGCAAGCTTCAAAGACCCCCTGAGGGAACCGACACTGGAGTGTGGCCCCAAGTCACGCCGCCCGCAACCCATGTATGGCGGGCAGATACCACCGCCACATACACCCTCAGGGTGAATGGGGACCGGGCTTGGTCCAAAAGGACTGCAGAAGTCCAGGACCACAGGGACTGGGCAGTGCACCGGATCCTCCCCATGGCCGCTGCACCACCGTGCCACCAGCCTCCACCTACTACCATACAGCCGCATGGCAGATGGTGCCCTAGCACTCAAGGTGGTCCACCTCACAGGCTCCGAACAGCTGCTCAGCAGCGAGTCGGGCCCCTCAGATGCCAGGACAAGACAGCGATAGCGAGGGCGGGGGTGCCCCACCGGCCTCCGCGCTGAAACAGCAGAACCCTCCCACTGAGAAAGCGCCATGGCCCGCTGTGGAACAACCTATGGAGCAGAGGAAACCAAGCTCACACTGCAGAAAGTGGGTCACCTCTGTAAGCCACCGCAAACACCCAGCTCCCCCATGGAGGCACCACACCCCTGGCGGGGGAGTCCAACAGGTGAGGGCGCCGACCAGTGCTGTGAGGCCCCTGCAGGTAGACAATCTGCAGGCTGGCCAAACAGGTCGCCGACCACCACAGCCGGGTCCGTAGAAAGCCTGGGGAAGGGTCATCACCAGCTACAGGCTCCGGGCTGACACCAAGAACACGGCTCGGTAGGACAAGCCAGGCCAGTGCGAGAATCTGAGGGAAGGGGGCGTACGCCACCTGCACAGCCAATGCAACATCACCATGCCAGCAAAGTAGCAGAGCCACATCTGGGAGAGGGAGCGACTGCATGGCGACCCCAACTCCCTTCCGTCCTACAAGACACCACCTGCTGGAAGCCAACACTCACTGCGTGGGGACCACCACCGCGGGGTCCAATGCAGGGGAAGCAGCACATGTGGCTTACAACCCACGGCTAACCAACGCTAGTCATGCCGCCATAGCGAGGATTGTGAGGAGCGCACAAATAGTACACTGTCCAGAAGGGGAAATGGCTGCCCAACAGCCCCCACCTCCATCAGCCCCCATAGCAGTGCCACCCACCAGAGCGGGGGGTGCAACGCAAATCACCGGCTAGCAGCTCAGAGAGCCACTCCCAGGTGGAGTGCCCAGCGGCGTCCTGCTCTGTCCGCCACCCTCACGCCACATGCTACCACTCGCCCACCGCGTCTGCCTGCTAGCGACGGCGTAACCCGCAGGAGTGGCTGTATCCACCAGTAGCAGACCAGAGAGACACTCAGCGGCCGGTTGCAAGAGGCGGCTGGTCTCTTACATCGCAACACACATCAGAGGCTGGCTGCTTAGCCGAACTAGCGGCCGTACACCGCCACCCGCCGTGCTTCCTCACCAACCGCGGCCGCCGCGGTAGCACCTCGCACGGCGGGGAGCTCAAATTCAGCTTTACAACAGTCAGAAGCACAGTATCACACCAGCCAGACCGCCGCACACTTCCTGAAGCTGGGTGAAGGGCGCGAGTAGCGTCCCTGAGCCCCAGCAACACCAACCACGCTACAACGGCCGCGGTCGTCAAACAAACCCAGGGGGAGCGACCCGCAACCCCCCATCAGTCAGGAAGAGTAGTAGATTCAGCAACCTCACCTTCTGCCCGGAGATTATGAATGAATCTCTCACTGCAGAGCAGGTGAACGGGACCACAACACGTCACAGCCTTTGGAGGGCATCAGCAGCTCCAACCTACATGGTCACAAGGTTCCCAGCGTCGGTGCGTCATGATGCCGCACAGGCATGTCCCGCAATCCACAATGTGTACAAACTGTATGCAAGAAGAACTAGGAGCCGATTGCGGGTCAGGGAACCGGTATTTATACGGTTCCGGGGTTACCCGGGGAGTCAAGAGTGACGTTTCTTGGTATACATACTCGAACTGCGCATGTGCGAAGGGAACATTTCAGTGCTTTAAGCACCGCCTCTGGCGGTCAGTAAGGATGAAATAGAACTCCGGTGGTTAATGACTGGTTACAAATGTGAGTGAATGGCTCAATGACAAATTCGATTATATGTTTCACAATGATCATATCCAACCCCTCACCATCAGTTGATCTCTTATTTCCAAAATTTTGTACAATTTTCAAGATTTCCTCCTTTTCCATCTTTTCAAGAAAAATACTGTTTATTTGATTATTTATTAAATTTTCATTTGTATTAGGATTTTTTGGAATATTTGTTGTGAGATTTGGTGCCATATTAGCAAAGTATTCACAAAATTCATTTGTAATTTCTTTTTCATTATATATTTCAATGTTTTTTTTACAAAGTACTTTGGATAGTAGTGCTTTTTTTCTTTTGTGTTTATTACCTTGTTTAATACTCCCCAAGTTGACTTTATATTATTTCCATTTTCATTCAGTTGTTCACTGTAGTAATCCTTCCTCCTCTTTCTAATTATCCATACTAGTTTGTTTTTATATTTCTTATACTTGTTTTCAGCTCCTTTTGTTTGTTCTTTCAAAAAATCATCAACATAGACTGCATCCCAGTTTTGTTACATAAGATCTTCCTTTGATGCTCTTAGTGCTTTCACCGATCTGTTTCTTGACATTATTATACTCTTGCTTTGCTTTATGTTATGCTTGTACCTGCACACAGCAAGTATGGGTAAATGGTCACTTATGTCAGACTGCAGGATCCCACTCAGCACAATGTCTCCAGTAACATTAGTAAAAATGTTATCAATGATTGTTGCACTCTTGGCTGTAATTCTTGTTGGTTTATGTATCAGTTGAAAAAGTCCCATACTATTCATTGCACTTAAGAAATCCATTACTTTATGATCAAAAAGTCACCACATATAATCTGCTTTTTATTTCAATGTCTCTCAAACCGTTCCATTAAACTATCAGTAAATTGTTGTGCACAGTTGTCTGGTAGGCGATATACACAGCTTATCAAGATGTTTTTCTCAGTTGTAGATATAATTTCCACTGTTATAATTTCAATGCCATCATTTTCAATCAATGTTACGTCATTTACAGCTTTACATTTCAAATCCAAACTCACATATAAGGCCACACCCCCTCCTCTTTTACCGATTTGATTCACTGCAAAAAGCTCATAACCATTTAGTGTGACCTCTCTCATTATGTCATTCCTGAACCATGATTCCGTTACTGCAATGATATTGAATTTTTTCTTGAAATTATTCAGGTAATCATTCATTTCCGCTAATTTACTGTAGAGACTTCAACTGTTAACATGGATAATTGACAAGGGATTAGCTTCAGTGTGCTGGGTGTTGAATTTGTCCTCAGTATAGTATTCACAGTCCTTGGAGATTAAATGTTCATTTAGGTTTCTGTCTAATTCATGAATCTGTTACATGATTGTCTGTTGCTTTCTCCAGTTGTTTAAGATGTTTGAACACAAGTCAATTCATTTGAGTTATTTGTATTTCACCAGATCATCCATGTTCCTGATTTGTATTGCATTTGCTCCTTCTGTGACCCGTATCCAGACTCTACAATTCCAAACCCAAGTTGCCACTATTCTGTTGTGTTTTTTCAAGAATCTTGCTTCTCTTGCAATGTCTGCATTGTTTTTTGTCAAGTGCTCGTTAACATACATGTTTTTGCCTTTCAGTTTCTTTGCTTGTTTCAGGAGATCATTTTTTGTTTTCTGTTTTTAAATTTTATAATGATAGATGGTTTGTTTTTATTATTTCTGTTTGGAATTGTATGACAGGCAGATATTGTATTCTGGTGTATGTTAATACCTTTTTGGTGGAAAAAAAATCAGTGACTTGTTGTTCCAGTGTTCGAAGCTCCTCTGGTGGTGCATTTTCTCCTGAGGCTTCACCTGAATTCACAACTCTGGCATATGACCGATGTTTAGTTTGTAGTCCACTAATCAGCATATCTTCTTTTCTTGAGTACTGCTCCAGATCCTCCACACCTTGCTCAAGTTGTTTTATGATTTTGTCCTTTTCTTTCACAAGTTCTCTCAGGCTTTTAACCTCCTCCAAAACTTCATCGAAGCGTGACATCTTTGTGGACATACAGTTCAATTTTTTTTAATGTCTTCTAAGTCCTCTCCAAAATCCACATTTTTTCTCGGTGGCATATTGCCTCTTTTGGTGTGGATCAGAAGCCGATGTTAACTGCTTCGTTGTGGGTCCAACTGACCTGGAAGCGCCGTGTAACCCCGTGCGCTCCGGCGTGGAAACCAAGGCCGATGTTAGCCATGTTGCTGCAGGTCCAACTGCCCTGGATGCGTCGCGTAGCCCCGTGCGCTCCGGCGTGGATCAGAGGCTGATGTTAGCTGCTTTGTAGTGGGTCCAACTGGCCTGGAAGCGTCGTGCGGCCCCATGCGCCCCGGCGTGGACCAGAAGCCGATGTTAGGGGAGAGCAGCGTGGCGGCTCCCGGATCGCAGTGGAACCGAGCCCGGCGCTCGGGAACAAGGACGCGATGGTAGGATGTCTTTTTGTACGAGGTCTCTGTCTTCACCCTGGTTTACGGTCTGGTTTCGCGCTTTCGTCAACACCTCATTTTTTTCATGGTAAATGTGAAATTAGTGTGGGAATTATGTGCCCTTTTGGAAAATATGTGGCCCCTGCATAATCAGCGGCAAAAGGGTGATTTATGTGTGAATTCATGCAATCACATAATCGCGTTTTTTGGAGGGTCTAATAATAAGTCCGCTTTAAAAGCAACGTATTTTCGGCTGACAGTGGAGCGGAGTGGAGCAGTGACGCATTCAGTGGAATTTTCCCATAATGGTTCCCATTTTTAAGTTGCCAGATGTCCTTTGATAAGTATCATTACCTGACGAAGCACTCTGTAATGCTCACTTCTTTCCCTCACAAGAGCTAAGTGTAATGAGGGAAGTATTTCAGGTGTGTGTTTTTCCTCATTACCTGGACCAGCCGATGTTAATGTTGTCTCCTGACACCACACAGGGGAGCAGAGCCGTGCTGCCTTCAGACACTTGAATGTTATTGGGGGCTCTTGTGATCTTCAAATCTGCTGACAAGGAAACCGGAAAATGGTTAAACAATACTGTATCAGGCCAGAGTAGAAACTCTAAGACTGTCACTTTTTTATAATGGAAGAAAAAAGTGATTTCCTTAAATATGCAAAGGTAATGAGTTTTTGTCTTTTTTTTAATTACTTCAAAGGAGTACACAAACTAAAGGTATCATAATGGTGCAGAGAAGCTTAATTAAGTTGTACTATGGTCCTTAAACGAGTTACTGATAGCTCTGGCACTGTGTGCAAGCGCCAAGTCCTGTTGGAAAATGAAATCTGCATTGCCATAAAACTGCTCAGCAGCAAGAAGCATGAAGTCCTCTAAAACTTCCTGGTAGATGGCTGCGTTGACCTTGGACTTCAGGAAACACAAAAGACCCTAACCCTAACCAGCAGAGGACATGGCGCCCCAAACCATGACTGACTGTGGAAATTTGACTCTACACTTCAAGCAACATGGATTTTGTGACTCCCCTTGCTTCATCCAGTCTCTTGGACCCTGGTCTCCAAAGGAAATGCAAAATTTGCTTTCATCATCAAATTTGCTTTCATCGGAGAACATGACTTGGGACCAGGCAGCAGCAGTCCAGTCCTTGTCTTTAGCCCAAAAGAGACACTTCTGACATTGTTTGTTGGTCAAGAGTGGCTTAACACAAGGAATGGGACAGCTGAGATCCATGTGCATCTGATTGCAGCTGCAGTCTAATCTGTGAATCTCCCCCACATTTTTGAATGGGTTTTGGATCACAGACCTCTCCAGGGTGCAGGTGTCCCTAGTGCTTGTACACTTTTTTCTACTACATCTTTTCCTAACCCCTTTGCCTCTCGATGAATGTGTTTGAACACAGAGCTCTGTGAACAGCCAGCTTCTTTTGCAATTACCTTTAGTGCCCTGTCCTCCTTGTGTAAGGTGTCAATGATGGTCTCTTGGACAACTGTCAGGTCAGCAGCCTTCCCCATGATTGTGTCGCCTACAGAACTAGACTGAGAGACCATTTAAAGGCCTTTGCAGGTGTTTTTAGTTATTAGGCTGATGTAGTTTGGCACCAGGTGTCTTCAGTGCTGACCCTTTTCAGAATATTCTAATTTTCTGAGATAGTGAATTTGTTTTTGTTTTTTTAATTAGTTTTCAGTGCTAATCATCAAAAATAAAATAAACACTTGAAATATATCAGTCTGTGTGGAATGAATGGATACATTAGACAAGTTTCACTTTTTGAGTGGTGTTACTAGAATAAATGAACTTTCTCATGATATTCAAATTTTTTGATTTGCACCTGTAGAGCTGCAATACACATTGAAAAGCATTAATTTCCATTAGAAAATATCACAAGTACAGATGCTCTTTGTTACGACTAAGAGCACAAACTCACTACTGCCACTCAGTGCAGAAATGAGGCATTGCACAAATCATGCCTAGACACGAACATTTGCCAATATGTACATGAACTACCTGTGAGATTATGGTAGAAACTGAAAATGGCTGATAGTCTCTGCATTGCATTTGTATCATGAAATATAATTACTAGGGGTGAGCCGAATACTCGTTTTAAACGAGTACTTGTTACGGATAATGCATTTTTTCGAATCCGAGTATAACCCGAGCATTGTCAGTCATTATTCGTACTCGTGCTGATGGGAGATCCTCATTGGTCTTTCATTCTGCACCATGCTCGACTGAGACGACAGGATCCTTGTCAAAGGAGCCAATCAGTGCTGGTAAATTAAAAAATAGGTTTTTTTATTTCGTTGTAGCGTGCATTGTGCCTGAGGAAAACCTTTTCAAGTCGAAATGTCACGCGACTGTGCACGCTCGGGGTTTTTTTTTTTTTTTTTCGGGGGGTTTTAAGTTTCGTTTTCCCTCGCAGTTTTGTTTTTCCTTTTTTTCTCTCATTTTTCATATTAGTTTGGGCTTGTGCTCCACCGGGAGGCTGTGATCTGTGGGAGAGAGATGATAACTGGACCGAGGTCCACTACGATCGACACTGCAGCCGTGGACAGGACCAGGAAACTCAGCAGGGGCGGATCAGAGATTTTCCGGGACACCGGGGAGATTCTTGTGGGGACTGTGGGGGGAGGCAGTCCTAAACCAGGAAGGCCTGTTCCTTTCCTTGGACTCCAGCTGGAGTCCGGACAACAGTTATAGAGAAGCTGTAAATTCATTCATACACTTAAAAATATTCATGTTCTGCCTCAATAAAAACACTTGTTCTGTAAATAGTTGTTGTGTGAATGAATAATCATTTATATAACTTTAAAAATGTTCATGTTCTGACTAAAATTAAAAAAAACTTGTACATTGTATCATTGAAACGGTTCTGTAAATAGTTTTCAAATAAAGAACAAATATAGCAACTTCTGAGCAATCCATATCAATTTCAGACTTAAAATAGTGTGCCAGTTTCTCCCCCACCCCATTTCCGGTTAAACCACGCCCACTTCCCACTTGTGAGGGTCTAAGGCGGTGGTTGCTTCGTTTTGTCTCGTTACTGTAAATATTGACATATTACCATTATGCTTATTCACTGTTTTTACTTTTACCGACCAATGTAACATCTTGAAGCCCTCTGTGGCAACTGTTGTTGTGAGACTGGGCTATACAAAAATAAATTGATTGATTGATTGATTGACTTCCGTTTTAGGCCACGCCCCCTCCGAGTACAGATACAGATCATTTGGATGGGTAAACAGATACAGATACAGATACAGATACAGATAGTGGTGTACTCGCTCATCCCTAATAATTACCGTATTGGCCTGAATATAAGACAATATTTTTTCCAGAAACTGTATTCTCCAAAACCGGGTCATACTATAATCAAGGACTAGATTGTCATTACACATCCACGCCACTAGATGGAGCCAAAGTACCAGTGATCAGACAGCAAATGAAGCGTCACAGTCATATGACGTCTGTGATCACAGTGATCTGATGCAAAATGGAGGAACGAGTGACCATTTGGAACGAAAGGGCTGGAACGCAAGACAAGTGAGCAAACAACAGAGGCGAAGTTTTGATGCCAACTTTAAACTGAAGATGATCAACGCAGCAGAGTCAATAAACAACTGCCAAGCCACCAAGATATATTAGACTGAATTATAAATGCTCATGAAGTTGAATAGAACTTGAATTTGATGGTTATAAAGTTATTTACATCATTAATGCAGTTATTGAACCTTTGAGGTTCTTATTTCTTGCTTATTCATTGTAGCCTCGTAAACCAGACCCGCTCACTCCTCATCCACATTTGGATTTTGGAGTTGGGCTCAGTCTGGATAGGAGCCCATAGAAACTCCCTGCGGGGGGTGTCGGTTACTCCTTTGACTGACAGCGTACTTCAGCCAATCAGCGCTTCAAAACAAATACGTAATCAAAATGTGTTAGCGTCTCTAAGGGTTAGCATTAGCTAATTAGCTCTTGCTTCTCTACAGGCAAATACATGCAAAAACGTCTTTTCCTGTTAGAAACTCCATGTGCAGACTCTTGCTTGATTGTTGTAATACTTGCTATTTTGGCTCTAACTGTCCTTAGTGCAGCTTTCAGATGATGGTTAAAGTTAAAGTCCATAATCTGCGCTACGCACAGTGATAGTGTCACTTCCGATCTAGCCACCAGAATTCGTCAAAAACATTTGAAAACAAAAAGCGGCAACGCTGATTGGCTCGGCCGTTTCATGACTGAGTGAAATCCCCTTCTCTGGGCGCCTACCCAGACTGAGCCCAACTCCAAAATCCAAATGCGGATGAGGAGTGGGCGGAGCTGGTTTATGAGGCAATATTCATTAAGCCACAGCCTCAGATTTTGAGAAACAGAATATAGTTTTTTATTTAATACTGCAATATTTCTTGATCTTAAATCACATGAAATTTTATCTCTGTTTTGAGTTTTCCTACAATAATTGTACAATAACAAATTGTTTTATGAGTAACCTTATTGTCTTCAACATATTTTATTTTGACTTCCGGGTTACGCCATGTTGGGGTAGGATGCACTTTTGGTCTATCTTATTCAGTTTATACCCTCTGTTAGTTTATAACCTCTGTTAGTCACATAGAGCTCCAGTTCGGAATTGCCTCTTTATTTCTGCACGTTATTTGTGAGGCGAGATGAGTAGAGCAGGAAAAAACGACGGTAAAGCAGAAAAGTAGCAGTATGCTAAAGCTAGCAACGACATGGCGGAAAACTCAGCAGCACCGCTAACAACAGAGACGCTGGTCCTGGAACTTGAAAAACTGAGGAGGAATATGGCTGGCGAATTCACAGCTTTACTAAATAGCTCACTGGAACCTTTGCGCTCCTCGGTCGAGTCGTTTCAACCACCACCATCAGAGAGATGGAGACCAGCTTAACAGATCACAGCGACAGGATCACACAGCTAGAACAAGACATGAGCGGGCTCCAGTTTGACCTGGGATCAGTGCTGAAAGAAAATGCAGCACTTAAAATGAAGCTGGAGGACTTGGAGTCCCGCTCAAAACACCAAAATGTCCGGGTTTTGGGACTCCCAGAGGGCTTGGAGGGGAAGGATGCTAGAGCCTATATGAGGAAGAACCGGACACTGGTTATAACTTTTAATGTATTTAATTGTAACAACTTTTCAAAGCTGTTGCCTTCAAAGTAATTGCCGCTGGTTTGAATACACCGTTGCATCTGTGTTTCCCGGCTTTCAAAGACGTTTGAAAACTTGTGCGTATTGATCCTTTTCAGTGTGTCCTTCGATTTTTGTTTAACCTCCTCGACGTCCTCAAATCTCCGCCCCTTCAGCTCTTTCTTCATTCTTGGGAAGAGAAAAAAGTCACAGGGGCGGATGAGGCAGCAGGATCATCCCGTTTTTCTCCAGGAACTGCATTCCGCGCAGGGCCCGGTGCGCCGGCGCGTTATCGTGGTGCAGCCACCACTCGCCGTCCTGCCAAAGCTCCGGACGCTGCTGCCTCCCTGCTCCTCGGAGCCCCTCTGGACCTGGATGTAGTGGTCCTGGTGAACAGACTGCCAGGCGGCTCAGACTCGCTGTGTTTGGCTTCCAGAAAAAAGATCCTCACGGATCTTTTCCTGTGCGCGTGAGGATGCGGGTCGTCCGGAGCGGGTCTGGTCTTCAGTGGACATTTCTCCCCTTTTAAAGCGCCCATACCATTCAGAAACCTGCGTTCTCCCCAGGACACCATCTTTATATGCTTCCTGGACCATGGTGATTGTTTCTGACGCTGTTTTTCCAAGCAAAAAAAAAAATCGGATGCTTGCATGCTGATCGCGTTTAGTGATGTGTTTCGCCATTTTGTGCTTTTCCGAAGACGGGGGTCCTGCTGTGTTGACGTCGGCGCTGTGTGTGCTTTCCCTGTGTGACTTTGTGAGACGATACTTTGCAGAGATCTGCACAAGAACATGCTGTAGTGAGATTGAACAACCAGAAATCTGAAATCATTCTTGTTTTAATTTTATAAACACAGTCCAGTTTCTTTCTGGTCCCCCCTCGTATGACTGAGATGTTCACCTGCCTGCTGCGGGACCTGCTATTCGGACCTTCGGAGCTGAACCGCTCACACCGTAGCCTGCAGCCGAAGCCCCGACTGGGGAATCCTCCTCGCCCTATGATCGTCAGGTTTCATCGTTATGTGGAGAAGGAGGCCGTTCTGAGGTGGGCGAAGTCTCATAGGAATTCTTCATACAATGGCCATAAAATCAAGGTCTTTGAGGACCACAGCGCGGCGGTGGCCAGGAGCCGAGCAGCGTTCAACCCGGTAAAGGGACTACTCTACTGCCGGGGAGTGAGGTTCGGGATGCTGTATCCAGCTCGTCTTCGAGTCACCAATAACAATGTGGAGTACGTTTTCAACTCCCCCGAGGCTGCAGAAACTTTCTACAGGCAGACCTTCCCAGCCGAGGAGGCTCCAACAGCGGAGTAAAGCCATATCCAGGTGACGCTATTTTGATTACCACAGGATCATTATGTTATTGGACTCATGTTGCATTGCAGCAAAAGCCACGTTTACCTCGCTTAGTTATGCTGCAGCTCGTGTTACGGTCCTATTCATGTTTAATTCTGAGTTTAAAGCTGGCATATATTTAAAGCTCTGTTACCTGTTAATAGTTTTTTTCCTCTCTCTCTCCCTCTCCCTCTCTCTCTTTCTCTCTTTCTCATATTGCGCTCCGTGATGCCACTTGAAACTGCTTTAAAGCAATGCTTTACTCTCTTTTTCTTTCTTTTTTTTCTTTTCTTCTGAACTGTTTTCTCTCCCTTTTCATTAACTGCAATATTTAGGGTATAGTATGTGCTTCTATTTTTATGTTTTTATTTTATTTTTTATTTTTTTCTCTCTCTCTCTTTACTGCTAGGAGCTGATAACCTTACATGACTAACCGGTTGTATGTACACTTGTCAGTATAAATGGGTGGGATGCGGGAGGGGGGTTGTGAGAGGGGGGAGGTGGGGTGGGGGTTACAACTCACTCTGGGGTGGCTTCTCATTGTTTGGTTACTATGCTATTTTATTTTATTCACTTTTTTTCCTTGTCTCCTTTTCTTTCTTATCCCGTCAGGTATCTTTTTCTTCTCTCTCTTTCTTTTCTCTATTTTTTTCTTTCTTCTCCTCTGGGGCCCAAGTTTTGTTTTTGTTTTTTTTTTTGTTTCATTCTGCGACACCAACGGTAATTGTCGGGCACAAAATTAACATCATTACTTGGAATGTCAGGAGTTTGGGGGGACAGGTTAAGCACTCCAGGGTTTTTTCACATGTAAAACATCTCTATACAGACATTGCTTTTTTTACAAGAAACTCACTTACGTACTGATGACCATATTAGGCTCCGTAAGCCATGGGTTGGACAGGTTTTTCACTCTAATTTCAATAGTAAATCTAGAGGAGCAGCCATTTTAATGCATAAACGAATAAAGTTTGTCTCTGATCAGATTTTTTCTGACCCTGCTGGTCATTACATCGTGGTCTCAGGTATTCTTTTTCAAACCCTGGTTGTGCTAGTAAGCGTATATGCACCTAATTGGGATAGCCCAAGTTTTATCTCCACATTATTTTCCCATCTACCAAATTTAGATACTCATCATCTTAAACTAGGAGGAGATCTTAACTGTGTGGTTAATCCAAGCCTTGATCGTTCCCAGCCTAGATTAACCTCACTCACAACAATGTCTAAAACTTTACTAACATTAATGGATCAAGTGGGATGTGTTGACCCATGGCGTTTTTTTCCACCCGAATGCAAAAGATTTTTCTTTCTACTCTGCTGTACATCATGTCTATACACACATAGATTTTTTCTTTATTGATAAGGTCCTTTTACCTTGCGTTAGATCTACAGAGTATACTGCTATAGTAATTTCTGATCACGCCCCGCATGTACTTGAGCTATGTCTTCCCTCGGGTGCACCTAGACACTCTGGAGGCTGGAAGCTGAACACAGGCTTGTTGGCTGCTGCAGAGTTTTGCAACTATATTTCAGCGCAAATCAATTTCTTTTTAGAAACTAACAGATCTGATCACATCTCCCCGTCACTTCTATAGGAAACATTAAAGGCCTTTATACGTGGATGTATTATCTCTTTCAGTGTACGTTTATCTAGAACCAGAAGGATAAAACAGCAAGAACTTATGGAATCTATCTTAAATATAGATAGACAATATGCCTCTTCGTCAAATCCTGCCTTGACGACTAAACGACTGCAGCTACAAACGGAATTTGACCTTCTATCAACAAATAAAGCGGAATATCTCTTACGAAGTACAAGAGCAACATATTATGAGCACGGGGACAGGGCCAGTTGTCTTTTAGCCTCACAGCTTAAACATCAACATGCTTCCCATTTTATTTCACAAATATTAGATTCCAACCATAAATTGACTACAGACCCAACGAGTATAAACTCCGAGTTCTCCTTCTTCTATTCTAACCTTTACAAATCAGAACCAACCCCCGATTCCTCAGTTATTTAATCTTTTTTTTATCATTTAGACATTCCAGGTATAGGCAGAGAAACAGCAGAACGTTTAGATGAACCAATAAATCTATTAGAAATTACTTCCAGCATCACCATGATGCAGAACAACAAAAGCCCCGGCCCAGACGGCTTTCCAGCAGAGTTTTTGAGAAATTTTCTAATCAACTCGCTCCTTTGCTATTAGAGGTCTTCAACGACTCACTAGAACAAGGTATTTTGCCCCCAACTTTGAATGAGGCGTTAATTTCTGTTATATTAAAGAAAGGCAAGGATCCTACTTTGTGTGGTAGCTACAGACCAATTAGCTTGCTTAACCATGACGTCAAGTTATTGGCAAAAACTTTGGCACGCCGGCTGGAAACCTGCCTTCCAGACATCATATCGGATGACCAAACAGGTTTTATTCTGGGCCGCCAGTTATCATCAAGTGTACGTAGACTTTTGAATGTGATTCTAACGCCCTCTGCCTCTTTGAATCCTGAGATGGTTATTTCGCTTGATGCGGAGAAGGCATTTGATCGGGTGGCGTGGGGTTACCTGTTTTCAGTCCTCCAAAAATTTGGTTTTGGCCCTAAGTTTGTTTCTTGGATCCGTCTTTTATACTCTGCTCCAGTGGCTAGAGTTAAAACTCAGAAATTTCATCATCTTTTCCTCTTTCCCGCAGCACACGCCAGGGCTGCCCTCTTTCACCCCTGCTATTTGCACTCGCTATAGAGCTTTTAGGCCCTAACTTGGTAGACTCCGCCGAGTCCGCCCGCTGTCAGCAGAGGCGTAAAGTGCGCCGTCGGCGGATAAAGTCAACAGGGCGTGTCCAGAAAATTGTCCTAATTTCGTGAACCAGGCGCAGTCACGCCTCCTTCCCGCCCACCTGCGCAGGTGGTGCAAGAGGGAGGAGAGAAAGTGGGTTTAACCCAGCTGAGCGCAATTTCACCAATGAAATGAACACCTCCTTTTTTTCAAATGCACTGCAGCGAAGGACACTGCTATATTAACATGATGAAATATTTCCTGGCCTCAATACTAAACCATAGTGAAGCGACAATGTATATGACTGTATTTTGAAATAAATAATCTCTTGAGGAGTTTGGGGAGCCAGACAAATGAAATAAAAATGCAGACACCCTGCATTTAGCGGCTACATACAGACTTTGTAGGGAAAGGGAAAATCTGTTTTTATTTGTGTGCATCATAACTTTTAAAGATACATTTGGGAAAGCACAAAGAATTACAGGTGTCTGCGCGCCAATCACTCAGCGCAGCTGCACAGCGGAGCTGGGTGAGTCTACTTAGGACTGCTGGTTCTGCTGTCATCCAGATCAATGTCCTCTGAAATGATTCCCTATAATTCCTATCACACACATGGCATTCCAGCCATCCCAGATGAAGGATAATCAATTATGAGAGAATGGTGGCGACATCTGCTATCTGCTCCGTCCTCCGCTCTGCTTCACGTGTTGCCAGCATTCTTACCCCCCTCCAAAGGCCGCTATGGTCAGCCAGACTGTCATACATATGCAGTGTTTTTGCGCAGGAGCACAACAGGTTGCTTTTCTGTAATCTAATGTATTAGAAATTAAGATAAAGGAACAAAATATTAAATCAAGAGGATCAGCAAAACTTCTAATGCCTAATATCTGCTTTATTAATGCCTCAAATCAGGTTTTAAATGTATTGAACTTTTTACAGTGCGCATTTGCGCAGCGTCACCTCTCACTCATACTCCGCGCACTCGTTTCCCTGATAAACACGCACACACACACCAACACACACAAAATAGTTGTATTATTAACCGTCAATAATAATCAAGAACATATTAAAATTAGTAAAATAAGTCTCCCCAGCTGCGCACCAGGACGGACACCTTCCCACACCGACCCATCCTCACCCTGCTCATTTGATTCTGGGACTGCAGGCTCCACAGGACAAAAGTAATTATTCAGAAAATATGTTCGTTCTAAAATTAATTTTTGGAAACGAAATACATGGTTTGCTGTACTTTGATGGAGGATATAATATTTTACCTGAATCTGTAATTGGCACCTCTGGAGACGCTGCAGTGCTCGTGCTGTCAACTACTTGTTGTGTTGAATTTTATTACAGTAGTTTACTTATTATTTACACCATTTTATATTATTATTATTTAGTTTTAAACTGACAGCAGCCTACAGTAATTCTCTATACCTGGAGGTGACGCGTGAGCGCTTCCATTCGCCACTGCAGGTTCTGGACTGTACAGCAGCTGGACATCGGTCGGGTTTTTTTGGGGCAGCAGGATTACATTTGTTTCGCTGTTTGTCCCGCGGCTGTTCTGACTCTGATTCAGAACGTTCCTCCTCTTCACTCCAGTCAAGATCGCTGATGTCCGACACGTCTCCATCATCCGATTCCCCCTCATTGACCTCCTGTATCTTTGCTAAAGCTTCTTCCACCTTATATCTTATTTATACCTGTTTTTATTATCTTTCTTTGGGATTTGCTTGATATTTTTGGCCGTCTGTCTGATTGTCTGCTGTCAGAGCTAGCCCGATGCGCGCATGAACCAAAACAAATCAATCGCAGAAAAATAAATAATAATAGAGTCACGTGACTCTCTGAAGAAGACAGCTGACAGCTGCCGACACCGTCAGGTAAATAACAAAATACCTCCCTGGTCTTTGGAAAAGAACCTTTGTTTTGGATTATGACCTGATTGCGTTTGCTGCCCTCATAGCCAAGTGACGTATACTCCTGCATTGGAAGAGTCCTAATCCCCCTGACATGACCTCCTGGGTGAAAGACTTAATGTCTTTTCTTCATTTGGAAAAAAAAATAAACATACAGTCAGCGGATCAGTGAAAACATTCCACAGAACTTGGGACCCCTTTCTTTCTTATTTTAACTTTCTAACCTCATTAGACTCCTCAAGCTAATTGCGACTTCTCTCTCTCTCTCTCTTTTTTTTTTTAATATTTATTCATTTTTTTCCTTTTTCATTTAATCTTACTTTATGAATGTTCTGTTATTGTTTTATTTATGAAAATTACTTTTTTTAATTGCTCTAATTTTTGCTGTAACCATTATCACTTAATTATGTTTCTGTTATTAATTTAATTTTATTTAAAATTTTATTCTCTTTTTTTCTTTCTCTCTCTTCTTCTTCTCTGCTTATCCTGTACAGTGAGCATAGCACACCTGGATGGGTGGGAAGGCGGGTGGGTGGGGACGGATTGATATTCTGTGCTTTGTTTTTTCTGAGTCAAAGAGATATTTGCTTTATAATTGGGAGAATTTAAAACTTATTTACTGTTTTTTTAACATATTTAAAGCAACTATACGATTAAAGGCTCATATGTTTGACCTTTGTGTTTCCTACTTTTCACTTGTGAGCCACTTTTGATCATTCTCTCCTGATATTTTGTTTTCTGTCTTTCATTTGGGTTTTATTTTTTTCGATATTCTTTTGCATGTTGGGTAATTGTATTGAAATGAAAAAAAAAAAAGTTAGACTTCTCATTTGGACATGATTTTGTACACTATCCATGATGCCTTCTGAAGTCTGCACAATAAATACATTTTTAAAAAAAACATCACATTTTTATTTTCACAAAATGATATTTGAAAAGTAGGGGTCGTCTTATAATCAGAGTCATCTTATATTCGGGCCAATACGGTAAGTACACTAAACAAAGTAGCACTACCTTTAAGTTCTCATTTCAACTTTGGTAATGCCTCACTCAGATACTTTTTTTTTTTTTTTGCAGTTGATCTTTACTGACCTCTACTGTTGTCTTGTGGGATTACATCACATAAATTGCTCAAAATTATGTTAGCAGAAGTGAGACAGCGCACTGTGACAGTGAATTATATGAGGTTGAGTCAAGAGTCTTTTAGTAGGAGGCTTTGGTCACAAAATGATCAAAACACAGTCTATTTGAAAGGTACATCATAGTCAACACTTCTATTTCTCTGGTTATATGTGCTTTTATGTTGGCTCTTCTATCTCAAATACACTTTGACAAGCTCTTTTAAAGTGATTGCCTGTATACTAAGGTAAGAACAGGCGTTGCATTGCTGCAATATGAAATGCATTTTTTCCTCTCATGAAGGAAACAGGCTGTGGAGATACAGATTATAGTGTGTTTAAAGGGCTCATGACAACAAAGTAACATTTTATCACACGGATGTTCTGTGCCTAGTGCTGAACAGACTTTCACTTGCATTTGTGCACTACCAGGACTTGAGCAGGCTCAACACATAATACGCCTTCAAACATCAATCATTCACACTTCAACACCATTGTCTACCATACAAAGTGTTTGCACACCACTGGGGATTATCTGGGCCTAAGTGAACAGAAGATGACCAACTTTACCAATTTAGCCAAACTTGCCCTTACAAAAGTTTGCAAAATAGAAAAAGCAAGAAGAAACCCACCTTGGACTCGCAGCTGCAGCTGTCTCTGCTCTAGTTGTTGAGGACTGGAGGCTGAACATGTGTAGACACCAGAGTCATCAGACTTCAAAGGGCCAACAATCAAAGTGCCATCAGAATGATGGGTAATCCTGCAGCAGAGCAATGGGAAACAGTACAATTCTTTCAGTGGCATCTTTTCACTCAATCTTACCCTGGAGCAGGGGTCTCCAACCCTCTTCCTGGAGAGCCCCTATCCAGCATGTTTTAGTTCTCTCCCTGCTGCAACATACCTGCTGGCATTAACAGGCACATTATTGGGCTTTGCTCTGTGCCTGGTGAGGACAGAATCATTAGATTCAGGTGTGTTGAAGCAGGGAGAGAACTAAACCATCCTGGACAGGGGGTCTCCAGGAACAGGGTTGGAGACCCCTGCCCTGGAGTGTAAGAAATGAAAGCCATACACAGTATGGATTATATAACCCTTAGTTACTTTTACAGTTACTGCCAAAAATTAGCAACAAGTCACTTCCCACATAGCAGAGACACTTGGGCCACATCTGGCTGGAAGCTGGCACAGGTGGCATTCGGTCGGCACTGGCATACAGCATGTGAACCAAACGTGGCCCAGATGTGGCGGAGGTGGTGCCGTCTTTAAGGTGGCAAACCGAATGTGGGCCAGATGTTGAGTTTAATATGTGGCCCACGTGTCAAAAAAGAGCGGTGGGCCACAGGTGGCATTCAGTTGGTATCACTTTAAGGTGGAAAAAAAGATGTGGGCCAGATGTTAAGTTTAGTATGTGGCCCACATATCAAATTTGAACTGTGGGCCACATGTGGCCCGGGTCTGTTCTTCATGTAAAGATAAGCTCACAATGACCGATATTATTGTTTGTACCAAATGCAATAAAACTTAAATTTCAGGTGTGAAATACCATTAACTTTAATTGGCCTCTTTTAATGCACAATATTTTTGGCCTATTTCTAGAGGCTGATCAATTTATTTGTGCTCTCATTTATGTCGTTCATTCTGTGAAATCTGACAAAGATTTTAATTTTTTTTAATGTATGTTGACATTTCAATAACATCAGTAGACAAATAAAAATCACAGTTTTTCCTGGAGAAGATTTTGGGCCCATTTACTATCATTAAAACCACTCATTTTCATTCTAGCATATAGCATACATAATATATATAACTTCAAAATTACAGTTTTGTTACTGCTGTAGCCTACTATTTGCTTATAATACATTTTTTGCTATTCAAACTTAAATCCGAAAAAAAGTACAAAAGTCAGGACTATTTTATAAAATGAAGCATTAGCCACAGCATCATTGAAAATCAAGAATACTTAAATCAAAAGTAGAGGGAGTCTCTAGACTCACCTACGCAGTCGTTTTTATATATGTTGATAATAAAACCATCTAGTGCATGGATAAGATGCTTTTTAAATATTTTTGGAAAAAACCTGTTGTCGTGAATACATATGAGAATGAAGGACTCAACTTCATAGACTTCGATACTCTAAACAAAAAATTTAAGACTAAATGTGTCAAACTGTTGTGAAAAAATGTGGATTTTTATGTCTAGCCATGCTATCTGGTTGGAGGCCTAAAATTTCCTCTAGAGTGTAACTATAACATTGAAAAAACATCCTGTTCATCTTTCAAACTTCCATAAACAAGTTTTACTTGCTTGGTCCATATATAAATTTCTTCTTTTAAAATTGTACACCGTTAAAAATAATTCTACCAATTAGTCATGATAAATTAAGAATTTTAGTCAGCAGGACTTCAAATTATTGAAACAGTTGTGATAACTCAAGATGTTATGTTTATGTTGTGTTCACTAAAGGAAACTTTCCAAACTTATTAAAACGATTCCAGTGGAATTAGGAATTTGAACCGATGATACTTTTCCTCATTGGACATTTCTGATGACGTCAGCACGTTGAACGTGCATTCAAACAGCCCCGGCGGTTCGTCCGCCAGTTTCTGCAGCTGCACGCGACGTGTTTCTTCAGTCTGGGCTCAGTCACGCTCACATATTCAGAAAAGGTAAGTCACCGAGTGATATGAATACTACCCAGATGTTTTTTCTTGCCTTTAAATTGTTAAGTTATTAGAAGGCTAAACGTGAGACTTTTAGCTATGCTAACTGGATCGTCTCAAGACAACGAGCGGGACACTCTTTGCGTTTTTGAACATGTTAATTCACAACTTGTCCCAGTGAATGACATGAATCCAGCCTGCTCTGTGCAGACTGCACCATGAAAACGCCAGTTGAATTAAAGCAGACAACGTTTGACGACGTTTGTGGGTGCGGGGGGAGATGGCGTGGCAGACGGTCGGTTTGTGTGCTTGGGGTGTGCACGGAGAGGAGTGCGCGGATGGGGGGGTCACGTGGGGCACGCGGGTGGGGGTGCAGGAGCAGAGTGTGCAGGCGGGAGGATTAAATCTGTCAATCTGGTAAATCTGTCAGTACAGATTCCATGCATGTTTTTGACATTAAAAGGCTAATTCAAAATCAAGCATTTTTCAGAATGGTGTTCACTGTTTTTATTAAATTAAAGGTCCAAGTCTTCAATTTAGTTGAGGAATATACAGTACAATGCTGCTGCCCTCAGCCCACCTAAAATATTTTTCAGCTTTTAAATCCTGCAAATTGTTGAATTTGACACAAAAACTATATTATCAGTGCACTAGTATTAGTGTATGTGCATGCCTCTAGAAAATCAAAACAGTTATGATTGTTCAGTGTACTGTAACCATTGTCACTATACTAATATAGGATTTTATGTTGTAGCTCATCATATTTGCTCCACCTGGCTGCGTCTTGGATGAGATGGACAGGTAAGTTTTGCACTTCTGTCATGGGAAACCCAGAAGAACACTTGAACACTACAGAACCAGCCATGGTCATGATGGAAGAAGTTTAGCTCTCCTTTGCATTTACAGTGATTGTGTGTTTTTTCAAGTCTCAAAAGTCTCTCCAAGCCCATGTGAGACAACATGGATTTAGCAGAAGCAAACCAGTGGACTTTAGATTTAAATGTCTTTTTTGGAACTTGCAGACAATTAAAAACTCTAACAGTGCTTTTTTTGTTTTTCTTTTTATCTTTGAGGAGCCGCCCACAGATATGGAGGACGACGTGACGAGGGGACTGAACGTGGGAATCCTCAGAATACCAGAAGGGGAGGATCTGACGGACCTGGCTGTGGTGCAGGAGGATCAGATCATCCTGCATGGCATCAAGGACTACTCACTGCTATGCTGTTTGGACTTCTGTATGTGCTCAACATCCACTTTACTCTATACTACCACTATACATTATACTACATCGAATTGTTCTGTTGTATTCATTTCAGTAAGAGTAACTTCTGCTTTGTCCAGTCCTTCACAAGTTTTCCACTTACCCCAAACTTTATTCTGCTGCTTGATTACTGTTTTCAACTACATATCTCACTTTTGGGGGTTATTTGTATTCAGTGTGGAATATATGTTGTATAAAACTTTTGCTTTGCTTTTAAAAATGTATAGTATTAAACTTGTTAATTTTATATACTGTTTTAAGATGATATTGTAATTGTATCAATAAATAAATATTTGAAACTGTCATTGTTGGAGCATTTTGTTTTCTGGGCCAAATACGGCAAGTGAGTGTATTAAAGAAGTGGCCCGGTTACGGTTTAGTTGAGGCTGACATCTGGAACCAGTTCTGAAACTTGTCTGGTCCTACTTCGGGCCAGTTGTGGTCATACAGGTGGTTGACATCTGGGAGAAAAACTAAAACTTACCTCACCCAACACTGGGCCAGGACAGGGCCACATATGGCTAAATAGGTGTCTGAGACATGGCACAATCATGGGCAATATGTGGCAACCAGAGGTGGAACTCCCAAGTGCCGTAATTCATTGCGGTATGTGGGCCAAGTGTGAGTGAGAAGTGTGGGCCACTACTGGGCCAGACTAATTTTGCTATGTGGGTTGGTGTAGCGGTTAGCTCTCTTCCCTGAAAGTTGTGGGTTTAAATTGTATTTGGGCCTTTCTCTGGGAAGTTTGGATGTTCTCCTTGTGTGTGGGTTTTCACCCATAGTACAATAAAATCTCTGTGAGGCAAATGGTGACTCTAGGGGGGGGTTCCCTCCAGGTACGCTGGCTTCCTTCCTCCCATGGTCCAAAAACTCCAAAGCCTTTAGACCATAAAATTTCCCCCAGGTGGTAATGTGAGTGTGTGGGGCTTTCACCATGTGTTGGTCCTGTGGTGGACTGGTGAACTGTCCAGGGTGGACCCCAATCCCTGGGATTGGTTCCAGCACTCTGTAACTCTAAAAATGATGTGTCTAGAAAATGAATGGATCTAAGTTACTTTGGAAAGTGGCTCTTGCATTTTTATAAACTGCTTTAATTAGACCTAAGATAATAATGTGTAAGTGACTGGATTTTTATGGTGTTGCTGTGCTTATTAGCTGAACTGTCAGCACTGTGGGGTCAGTGTAATCCAGGGGTGTTGAAGTGAATCCCAAAAGAACCTGCATTCCATTATTTTTACATGTTTCTCTGCTTCAGCACACCTCAATCTCCTCAAGTTTGTAAGAAATCCAGTCATTTATTTTGACCTGGGTTGGATACTATTATGCACTTGAACACTTCTTTTACACTTCTTGGCACTGTTTTGGACCACTCATGGCAACGGAGCAGGCCACACAAAAGAATCACACTCATGTGACGCTGTTATGCTATCGAGAGATGCTGCTGGCTCATTGTAGACATGGAACACTTCCAAGCTATGCTGGACTCACTAAAAGGGGACATTTGCTGTAAAATAGACTCATCCTCTGGCTTGTGGGTTGAGACAGCTTCAGTACAGGCATAACTGAAGCAGTCAATTGAACCTATTCAACAAAAACTCAGCTTTTACAATCAAGCTATTGGTGACTTGGAGCAGGCGTGAACGGACCAGGCAATCTAATAACCACATTGGACTCAATAGTGGCTATGCTTAAAGCTCAGGTAAAGCAGCTGGTGCACGAATGAGAAGACTTGGAGTTCCAAACGAGGAGGAACAACTAAAGGCTGGTTGGAGGCACCCGATTTCTGAAGGATTCCCTCCGCCTGGATAAGGCGCCCCCTGCTCCACCTCGCTCACTGTGTTTTTCAGCCCGAATCCAAGGAGGGTGAGCAACCCTGGCCCGTTGTCATCAGCGCACACTTTTTTCATGTGAACAATGACATTTTACGTCGGGCCGGGGAAGCTTCTTGGACCTCGCCTCTCCTGTAAGAAGCTCTTCCTCTTTACTGAATACACTTCAGCTGTTGAAGTGAAGAAAAGTGCTCCGTTCTCTGACGCCAAGTGTCATCTGCACTCATGTCCTGGGGTGAAGTTCGGTCTAAAGTTCCCCACCATCCTCAGGATTACTCTGCTGGGTGAAGCCACACACACGTGAAGACCCGTTGTTGTGAAAGTTAACAAGACTGAAGTGTCATCTGGAGCTAGAGTTAGACATTTATTAGTTGTGCATGTGAACAGTTGGTTCGTTCATAGTTTTCCTGTATCCAGTTGGTTAGCTATTTTACTTTAAGTAGAATATTTCAGCTGAGGCTGAATTTCTTTCACTTTAAAAATGCTCTAAAACTGTGTCTGTTTCTGCATCCTTTTATTGCTTGTCACATGAGACTCGAGGAGGCAGGAGGTTTTAGTATTAATGCAGAGTGTTTTCGGATGTTTTCTGTGATTTTTGGGATTTGCTTGCATCTAATTTGGGGTGTGGGTGTGTTAAGCTGCATTTTGTAATAACGGTGCATTTTGTAATAAATTCCCAAAATGTAATAATTGTGTCACTTCATTTTGTAATAATCCGCTTTTTGTAATAAACTGCCGCAACGCATTTTGTAATAAATATTGCCCATTATGTAACAAGTTAATACATTTTGAGAAGATTATTACAAAATGCACTTGCAACTTTTTTTTCTGCAAAATGTAATAACATGGTGCATTATGTAATAATACCTCTTTTTATAGTAATTTAAAAAAATTGCATCTCAGTAGCAATACTTTCTACAATATAGTCTAATAAACCAAGCATGCTTCTGTAACCCAGTTTCCCTTTCAATGTATCATTTTACCTTTATGGAAACCAGTGTGGTGCCAGTTCATACTTAAAAAGAACTAGCTCAAAGTTCAGTTCACATTCACATCTAAAAATGAACTAGTTCAGGTTCATTTGTTACTTTTGTTAGTACTCAATAAAAACCTCTTCTTAACCATCCATCACAAGTCACTGCTTCTCCAAAACTAAACAAAATTCTTGAACCTGGGTGAAGCGGATGATACAGTGTCCTGTGACATTAGCACAAAGTCTCTCGAGGAACTTCCAGGTCTTTAGCTCTGCAGCAGCAGTCCTCTGCGCCGAGCAGAGTGTTTTTATCTGCTGATATCTGCTCAAATAACGTCCCAAAATCTCCATGATACCTGCTGAAGGAGCGGCTGCTCCCCTGACCGCAGCACCGCCACGCAGAGCAGCACGTCTCGGTGTGAGCTCTGCTCCACATGCCGATGTTTCGAATTAACTGGTGCCCGTGTTAACTTGTGACCAACAGACTGAAACATGTAGTCATTCTGGAGAACGTCGGTTATCGACAGTTCCAGTGAGTGTATACGTTTAAAGTCTTTTGTGAGTCTTACTTTAACAACTGTTGTTATCAGCATGTGTTTACACAGACCTCCGCCGTCATTCGTTAACACAGGAACCAGTTAATCCATAACACCAGCCAGACGATGCTCGTATTCTGCTATGGAGAGCTTTATACAACTCGCTGTTTCACAGTTTGCTTCCATCTCGCCTCTCCAGTGTTTGTTCTCTCGGGGTTTTGATCAAAAAAGTGTTTTTCAACCACCATCGTGTTTTTCTGCTTGTTTTTGACAGTCGTGCTTCCCGTTTACTGCACACGTCATTATATATGGGGATCGCTGCCCCGTCCCTGCTGCCCTCCACTGTGCTGTAAAACCGGACTTTTCAAATGAGTGTGAACCTGAACTGCGTGTGCCACTCATTCTTGTCAAAGTGAGCAGCGCTCTCGTTCATGTTCATGATATGAAAACTGAATCACTCAGTTCGCAGTTCACCATAAATATGAACGTGTTCAGTGAACACCGTTCATTGAACTCGTTCATGCACAACACTGATGAAAACTATGAACCCTGACCTGCGATCTTTAAGTGGTGGGGGAGTTTGAGCTCCCCGTGTGATCCAAGATGCTATATTGTTGGGGGTTTTATAGGGGTGTAACGATACACAAAAATCTCGGTTCGATACGTACTTTGGTTCTGAGGTCACGGTTCGGTTCAGTTCGGTTCGGTTTTGATATAGTAGGGAACAAAATGCAAAACCTAAATGTTCTTGTTGTTGTCCATGCTTCCCATGTCCATGTCTGTGTCTGCTGTGCGGCACATCACCAACGCTCTTCTCTCCTGCTACATTTGGGCTCAGCTGTGGACGTTCCATGCAGGCGCACTGATCCACGCATCCTCCAGAAGCTTCTCCGGCTCTCTAGACTGTTTATCTGCTCCTTTATTTCAGACTATTTATAGGAAATGAGGCACATACATTGTCACTATGTTATCATTTAGTATCAGAGTTTATTTAGCCTTTGTTTTCTGTTTCTGAATCTCGGGGCGGCGCCCGAGCAATTAGATACTTTCGCTCAGGGTGCAAACAATGGGGGGGGCCAGGGGGGTCTCAGCCCCCCCTTGATGAGACATGAGCCCCCCTGAAAACATGATTTCTGAAATTTTGGGGGGGCCCTAAATATTGGAAAAATGCTGTTTCCCCCATGTATTTCCTTTAATTTATTATTATTGATTTAGTATGATCATAATCATGGATTATATGCAGAATTTGGCCAATTTTAATGGATGATTTGTGCATCACTATTTCACTTTAATTAATAAAGATGCCGACCTGCATGCAGTACTTGTCCTCACCATTGAAGCGTGGGGGCGCTATGCCTTAAGCGTCACTTAAAGCAGACATATTCCCTCTGAGGCACGCGCACCCCCCAGTGAGCCCCCCGACAGCCGCGGTATAGTTCGCACACTGCTTCACTTCAGTGACAGAGCTTCTCCTCCTCCTGACAGTCTGCTCTCTCCGTCCTCCAGCTTTTCTCTGAGTTTCTTCAGACGGAGTTGCAGCCTGTTCGCTTCAGACTCACTTTTCAAAGTTAGCGTCTGTCACGGTTTGTTTGCTGTGGCGCTCTGGCGCATGCGTGTACCGGCGCGACGTGCGCATACATGCAACGCGGTCACAAAATCTGTCCTGCGTGCGGACGTTCGTGGACAGAAATTCATGACGTGATGTCCCAGGGACCATGGACGAAGCTGCTAGCAGTAGCAATCATGGCTGCAGGTGTAGCTGCACATGCTAGTGGCAGGACGTAAACACATGCACCACCCGGCCCGTGAGCTGGGGAAAAAAAATAACTTTGGCCTGTGAACTCACCCGTGCACAGTCCTGTACCGAAACGGTTCAATACAAATACATGTATTGTTACACCCCTAGGGCTTTATGCCCCTGGTAGCGTCTCCCATAGCAAACAGGTCCTGGATGACGGGCCAGACTGAGAGCAGGTCTAAAACCACCAATGAGAAATGTTAAATCAAGGACCATGACATCGCCCAGTATGGCACAGCCCCCCCCCCCCCCCCCCCCCCCCCCCGGAGCCAAGCCTGGGGTTGGGCCTCGCAACAGGCCCAGTGGGCAAAGGCCCGGCCAGGCTCAGCCCAAAGGGGCGATGTGGGCCCACCCTCCGGCAGACCCACCACCCGCCGAGGGTATGGGCCGGGTGCAGTGTGGATTGGGTGGCAGCCAACAGCAGGGTGCCCGGCAACCTGATCCCAGGACACAGAGCCTGGCTCTAGGGACATGGAATGTCGGGACGTTGGGGGAAACAGCACCTTCTCAAAATGTAATAATTTATACATAATACCGCAAAATTTATTACAAAATGCGCTGGGGCAGTTTATTACAAAATGCACCAGTTTATTACAAAATGCGGCTTTATTACGAAATGAAATAACAAAATTATTGGATTTTTGGCATTTATTACAAAATGCACCATTATTACAAAATGCGGCTCAACAGGGTGGGATTTGAAGAAGGCATATGAGTTGGTCACCACATGTTTTTGGTTGTATTTTTGCAAGTTTTCTATATTTCTTGCTATCCATATACATGTTCATTTTGTCATTGGCTTAGCATATGCATCATTTTAATGCACCACAACAATCAGGGGCTGAACTGAAGTTGACTAGCTGGAACTGTGAGGGTTTAAATCAACCTGTGAAATGAAGCAAAGTGCTGCATCATGTTCAGCAAATAGGGGGTATCAGCTTAGCTGATAGGTAGCCTAGCTCCTTTGCAAAGATGGCGCCACACAAGTGGCAGCCTGTTGTTGCAGTGGCAGCTCCTACTAGTTTGTGATCATTTCCTCTTTTTTCTGTATCTGTGTTTTTCACCACATTATCCCCAAAGGGAACTATTGCATGTTATTATGATCGCTACCTATATTGCTGTGAGTCAGCTGCAGGCACGGCATCCACAGGCCCTTCTCCTGATCTCTGGTGACTTCAATCATGCCACTCCGTCCTCCATGCTACCCACATTCAAACAATATGTCACCTGCTGCACCGGAGAAAACAAAAAACTGGATTTATTTTATGCAAACATCAAGGACGCTTACACCTCCTCACAACTGCCTCCTCTGGGGAAAGGAAATCACAACATGGTTCATCTCCAGCCTGTGTACACACCGCTTGTGCACAGTTGGATGAGTATCTCAGTTTAAATGAAGCAACATGTTCTTGATCATATTCCTGGAGAAACTGCCCACGGCAGTGGGGCGTTCATTTAGAACTCTAATCTTCTCATCAGTCCAGAAGTACAACTAAGAGGAAAACTTTTGAAAGTCTTACTCTGAACCTCATGAACTCCAGCTGGAAAAAACAAAAAACATTTCTATTTGTCCTCCAGCTCCAGATTCTGAATTTTGATCGGAATGTTCAGATTTTCTCTCCAGTTTTGTTCTGACTTTAGATAAAATCATTCTAGTTTAGACTTTAACATTCATGTAGATGTTGACACTGAGAACCAGACAGTCCTTTAGAGGAGTTCCAAAAGGTCACTAAACCATCTGAGGCCTTGCTGAGACATGAAGTCTGCAACATCTGACCAATCATAAACCCTTTAGAACAGCTTCCTTCACCATGGGAAATCAGACATTTATTCTGTAAATATATAAAGCAATACTGTTTATGAAACAAAAACTAGGAAGGAATGCTGGGAGAGACCTGCTATGGCAGGGCTTGTTCAACACAGCTGACTGTAATGAGGCTTTTTTGAGGATTTTCATTTGGATCAGAACTTCCTCAGTGTTCTTTAGTTCTGCCTTGGGGCGAAGGATTCTGTCACTGAATGAGCTCTCCAATGCAGTCAGGGGGCTTTCATGGAGTGGAAATCTTTCATTAGAGAAGACAGCTTAGCTATCATTATTCTGTTTCCCACCACCTCCACAAGGTGGACCGAGCTGGCCTCCTCTATGAGTCTGTCCAGTCTGTCCCTCTCTACTGTTGAGACGCTGCTTTCCCTGCTGACTATCTTGTAGAGCAGGGTCGGAAACTCGGTGAGAATAGACTCACAGGTTTTCTAAGGGGTAATGGAGGCAGTTTTGAAGAAAATGGATACTGACAAGTCAATGGGTGATGTTACAGCCTCCATGAAGCAGGTGCCTCAGCTTTTTAAAATCGTCTGGTGGGCCAGATATTTTTGTTTGCAGGCCACATTTGGCCCGTAGGCCACCACTTTCCAACCACTGCTGTAGAAGATGGCTGATGCCACCAGAGTGGGAACACTGAGGTAGTTCACAATTGATGAGATGCTGGTCTTCTCAAGTAAAGCTGTGCTGCATGTTTTTGACATTATCTCACCATCCACCCAGTTCAAATAAACAGCTTGGTATCAGACCTCTGATTAAAACTTTACTGAAGTTTGCACATTGGCATAGAGAGGCATGTGAAAGATGCAAGCCAGTGCAAACACTACCTAAAACTGAGAGCTTCATGACAGGTACCTGGGGTCTCTTAGAGCCTGTCCATCTTTCGTCCACTGGATTCTGACAGACTGCAGAGCTGAAGGGGGGACAATAGTGCAAGGCAGCCTGGCAGTTTGTCCTCCACGCATTTCCACCAAAGACGAGCTTGCCCGATCAATACTGAATCTGAGAGAAATGCACAAGGAACATCAAAAGAATCCCTTATTTTCATGGCCTCATTAATTCAACAAACAAAACAAAATGTTTTAAATGAGTTTTGCAATGCTGCCACATAGTTGTTATTGGTACCTTGGGAAAGGACCATCTCCAGGCAGTGATGTAGGACCTGGCTGTGACGATCCCTCTGTGTGCAAAGGAATACATGCACATATGATCAAGGACATACAGAGAGAGAGCACCTATCAGCTTATCAGCATGTCATGTGCAAAAACCAGTCAACCTTTTTGGGGTTCTTAATGTTCTGACACAACCTGTGACATCAGGGCATCACCCCAATGTACTCAAGGTTCCTGCATCACACAAACTGGGGTTAAACTCAGTCAACTGAGTGTTTTCACTGAATCTGGCCCCAATGAGCTGTTTGAACATCAGGTGGAAGTAGATTTGTCTGTGGTGCTATGAACTCTAACTGAATGGCTCTTTTAAGTGAACGACGAGAGCCGGTTCACAGCTGTCTGAGAGCCATTCCTTTGTGAAAATTGTCCACGCTTCCTTCATGTGTCTCCCGAGTGTCTCCTGAGTGTCTTCTGAGTGTCTCCTGAGTCCAGCTGTCACCGCTGCTTTCATGTGAACGACCGAGTTTCAGTTTTCTGCCGCTCACTCCAGTCACCTGAACGCAGCAGCTAACTAGAGGAGGAGGAGTGTCTCGAAATCGGAGCTGAGCCGGTGTTTTGGAATAACTGGTTTCCCTATTAATTAGCGACTGGGTTTCTTTCTCGTCCCTTGTTGCTGATAGATGCTAAAAACCAGACAAAAAGCCGTGTCGGACCTTTTATGAGTCTGATTTGAACATAGTGATAAAGGAAGTCAGTCACTAGTTAACAAGGAAACCAGTTAAATTGTAACACCGTATTTATCACTTTATCAGAGGTTTTAGCAATGGAACATGCACACACTTTCCTTCCCCGTACGTGAACTGGACGTACACAAACAGTTCACCAGGCTGAACCAGCACGGGCCCCCAGACCTGATGGTGTGTCTCCCTCCATTTCTGAGACACTGTGCAGTGGAGCTGACTCCCGTCTTCACGGACATCTTTAACACCTCCCTGGAGCTATGTCATGTGCCAGCCTGCTTCAAATTCTCCACCATCGTCCCTGTCCCCAAGAAGCCACGGATCACGGGTCTAAATGACTTCAGACCTGTGGCGCTCACCTCTGTAATCATGAAATCCTTTGAGCGCCTGGTCCTGCCCCACCTCAAGACCATCACCACGCCCCTTCTGGACCCGATGCAGTTCGCCTACAGAGCCAACAGGTCTGTAGACGACGCAGTTAACCTGGCCCTCCATTCCATTTTACAGCATCTGGACTCCCCAGGAACCTACGCTAGGATCCTGTGCGTGGACTTCAGCTCTGCCTTCAGTACAATCCGCCCAGCCCTGCACCAGGACAAGTTGTCCCAGCTCAACGTGCCCGACTCCCTCTGCAGGTGGATCACTGATTTCCTGACAGACCGGAGGCAGCGGGTGCGGCTGGGGAAGACCGTCTCGGATTGGGTGGCCATCAGCATCGGATCTCCTCAGGGCTGTGTACTTCCCCCCTTGCTCTTCTCCCTGTATACAAACTGCTGCACCTCCAGCCACCAGTCCGTTAAACTGCTGAAGTTTGTGGACGACACCACCCTCATTGGGTTCATCTCCAATGGCGACGAGTCGGCCTACAGGAGGGAGGTGGATCAGCTGGTGTACTGGTGCAGCCGCAACAACCTGGAGCTGAACACTTTGGTCAGCCACTACAGAAACTAATATCAATAAACTTCAGGTTGCACAAAATAAAGCAGCTCGGCTCGTCCTGAACTGTTCTTTTAGGACAAGCATTGAAGACATGCATAACCAGCTGGCGTGGCTGAGAGTAAAAAGTAGAATACATTATTCTCTTACAAAATTTATCAGAAATGTTATAATTACAAGAACACCAGCAATACTCTATAATAAGCTGACCTTTTTCAGTGATGTGCATCAGCATTCTACCCGTCAAACAGTTGAGGGACGTTTTCTGTTACCTGTCTGTCGATCCAGTCACATTCAAAGATCCGTGCACTATAGGGCAATGGTGGCCTGGAACCGTCTGCCGCAGTTTTTGATTTCACAGATGTACACAACTTATTTTTGTAAACAATTGAGACTATTTTTATTCACTCAGGAATAACATATGGAACTGGTCATTTATGATTGTTTAATGGTGAGCTATTTCGTCTGTTTTGATATTGTTTTGTTTTTGTTAATGTTGTCTTTGTTGAAAGTTTTGTTATTGTATTGTCTGTATGAATGTTGTCTGTACATCCTGTTGTTGACGCGTTGCTAAGTGTTGGTGCAGAAATATTTCTGATGAAGTTTAGACCCCAGGAAGAATAGCAACTGTTTTAACAGTAGCTAATGGGGATCTCAATAAAACAAACAAACAAACAAACCCGGAATACAGTGGAGATGATGGTGGACTTCAGGAAAGTCACAGCCCCACCGCCCCCCCCTGCCCTCACAGACACTCCAATCTCCACTGTGGACTCTTTCCATTTCCTGGCACCACCATCACCCAGGACCATCAGCTACCTCATCAAGAAGGCCCAGCAGAGGAGGTTTTTCCTGCGACCGCTGAGGAAACTCAAGCTGCCCACTAAGATGTTGGTGCAGTTCTACACGGCCATCATGGAGTCCATCCTCACCATCTCCATCACCGTGTGGAATACTGGAGCCACCAAAAAGGACAGAGGCAGATTACAGGGCATCATGCGAATGGCTGAGAAGGTGATCGCCTGCACGCTTCCACCTCTAAAGGACCTGTACGTCGCCGGGACTCGCAGACGTGCCGGTCGGATCACAGCCAATCCCTCTCATCCTGGACACAGCCTGTTTGTCCCTCTCCCCTCTGGCAGGAGGCTACGGTCCATCCGGACTAGAACCTCCTGCTTTAACAGCTTCTTCCCCTCTGCCGTCAGACTGATGAATACAAAATAACTACAATGACCAAAACACACGAACAGCCCTGTATCGACCTCACGAATGTAATCTTGTGCACTATTACATGGCACTATGTGTGGGTAACTCCTCTCCTGCTGTTGCTGTGATCCTCCACTCCAGCTGCTATGTTTTTGCTCTACAGTGTATATTACTCTATTTAATACTTACTACATGTCTTTATGGCATTTTTATGTTTATTTATTATCTCGTTTGTTATTCTTTGTTAGTTTAGGCTTAATGTCACAGCCCTTGCACCGGGAAAAAATCCTACGTTGTGAACTTGTTCATGGTCAATGGCAATAAAGCTCCTTCTGATTATCTGATTCACACACACACACACACACACACACACACACACACACACACACACACACACAATGCTCAGTTAAAGGACACATAGCAGCATTTTGAAGCTCTTTTCTGGGGACAACATGCAAGGTAAGCCACAATGTAATGTGTATCAGAAAAAAGCATCTCTTAAATCTGTGTCGTTAAACGAATTAAAGCACCAGATAACAACTCATAACTGACAGTAACTGTGTTAGTTGTCAGTAAATAACAGATTGACTCTACACTAATGAGGCCGATGTATCTAATAGAGTCACGTGACGTTCGTCAGGGAGCCAGTCGTTTGAACAGCTCTTTCAAATGAACGGCTCCTCAGGAGCCAGCTCCCTTCAAAGAGCCATAAATCCCAGTTCTAGGTCTTACTACCCTGCCACTGAGAGTAGACCTTAGCTGGATTGTTGGAGAACACCCTGTTTATTCTCCTGGTCTCCACTTCTCTGGTGTATCTCTTTAGGCGGGTAGCTAGGGCTGTGAGTTTTTGCTTAGCAGTCTCCAGTGCCTCAGTTACTGACAGTTTGCTGTATTTCTTGGGCAGTTCTTTCTTGAGATTCACCCCTCTGCTTAGTTCTGCGAGGAAGCTGACTTCTCTCTGTGTTTCCATGATTTTTGCCTCTCGCCTTCTTTTCCATGGAGGTTCTTGGTCACTCCGGCTACTCATGCTGTTCATCTTGTAGCCAAGCATCTTTAGGATGACTGTCACTGTTGCATATATCAGCTGACTGGTCTCAGTGATGGTGCTGGTAGGGATAGTTAGCAGTGCTGTGTTCACATCTTCCAGTAGAGATTCCAATGGTACTTTATCAGTACTTAGCCTTGGCAAGCAGGAGGTTGTTGAGTTAAACGGTCAATGGTAAACTACACTTATATAGTTTTTCACCCCTGCAGGGGTCCCAAAGCACTTTGCACTATATTATCTCATTCACCCATTCACACACCAGTGGAGGTGGCTGCCATGCAAGACACCCAATCCATCCACTGGGGGCAGTTCAGTGTCTTGCCCAAGGACACTTTGACATGCAGAGACAGGAATTAAATTAACAACCTCCCGATTGAGACACTACTGCTCTCCCCACTGAAGCACAGCTGCCCCCTGGTGGGTGTGGTGATGGACTTACTCTCTCGGCCTCAGGAGGGGGGCGAAGGGCAGCTGGCTAGGCTGGACGCCTCCCCGGCCTGAGTTGGGTGGTGGGGTTATGTGGTGGTGGGGCATGGTTTGAGCTCAGCTGTGGAGGAGAGGTGGTGAAGCAGACCTCAGGGGAGTCACAGGAGAAGTGAGAGGGGACAGCTGTGACTCAATCAGTGAAGATCTCTCCCTGGCTCCAGTAGCTGGCTGGCTTCAAAAGGGCCTGACTCCAGGAAGAGCAAGGTTTGTCAGAGACTATGGCGGTCGTCAGGTTGACGTGCTGCTTGAAGACTGACAGACTGCAGGAGTTAGACAGGCTGCAGTGGACTAACAGGCTGGTGTGTTGTGTAGTTTTCTAAACAACAAAAGGTTAAACTTATGATGGGCTGCGTCAGTTCTGTGCTGGAGGACTAATGTGGAGAGAAAGAGTTCTTAAAGGCGCTATCCGCGATTTTAATTTAACCACGACGAGAAAAATGCTTTTGACATCATGTACTAGGAAGTCCATGCTACATTTCTGCGAGAAAAAAAAATCACACATTGATCAGCGTGTTTTGGATATCTGGCCCCGCAAAGCGCTGCCTGAGGATTCAGCGTGACGACCTCTCTGCTCCAGTCACAGCGCAGCAGCGGGGGGGCGGGGCGGAGCGCCGTCTTCAGCGCGTGCACAACACCAGTAAACAGACCAGCATGGAAGCCGAAGGAGCAACAAGCTACTTTCTGCATTGAACATATAGTGACAAGGTAAAATATGGTTCACCTGAGACGAAGTGGCCATTTATTTTGAACAAAAAAGAGTCAAAGTGGCTTCTGCTGTGTTTCCTCCGGAGGATTGTGCACGTGTACGGGATGTGCCTGTAGCGTCGTGCACGCTGAGTGGGAGCAGAGCGGAGGGGGAGTGGGAGGGTTTTCTCAATGTGAGGAACCAGTCAGAGAGCTCGGGGGCGGAGCCAACATTTCAACCTGAAGTCAGGGCTCAAAATTGTGCAGAATCACGGAGAGCTCGTTTAATTGAGTATTTCTCTGATTATGTGCACATATTGCATACAAAATTTCTACACCCAACCTTTCAATTCCACTATTTTTCCCATTTCAATATACATCGTTTTTTTTTTTTAATATTTATTTTCTGCAGAAAGTCTCCTTTGAGTCTGGTTCTACAGAAAGTCCCCTCCTCTGACTCAGAGGTGTCTTCCTGTTAAAAGGGACTTGCTTCTTTCCATAATTTCCTCTACTTGCTCTTGTTGAATTTTTGGATTTTTCTCTGTAAATGTGCCTTGAGGTTATTTGGTTACATATAAATAAAATATCATTGATAGACAAGGAATGTGAGAGTGTGGGTGAATTCCAGTTCTCCCCTTCGCCCTCGCCCTCGCCCTCGCCCTCGCCCTCGGCCCGAACCCTTCATTTTGCGCGTTCAAGTGAAGTGGTAGCGGCGTCCCGATTCTACTTCCTCCCCCTTCAGACCGAGGGGGGGGGGCGGAGTGCGAGGGCTATCTGGCCCTTGAAACAGAGATTTTCCAAGGGCACACTAGAAAAATGAGGGCTATGTGAAATTTCCCACAATGCCCTGGGAAATGGTGAAGAAAACATCAGCAGCAGCCAAAGAAATCTACAAATGTA
Source organism: Salarias fasciatus (assembly GCF_902148845.1). Taxonomy (NCBI): domain Eukaryota; kingdom Metazoa; phylum Chordata; class Actinopteri; order Blenniiformes; family Blenniidae; genus Salarias; species Salarias fasciatus. Next base: position 958,331 of record NW_021941376.1, on the reverse strand, counting down.
TTTTTTGTTAAAAACAAAACAAAACGCTATTTTAAGGTCGCTGCAATGTTACGTGACAGCTAGTTGTGTAGCTGCTCATCTAACGTTAACAATTAACTTGTTTTAATTTCTGCACGACCATGACACGTTTTATTGATATTACCGCAGCCTGCTTTCTGCTTTGAGCGTATGAGACACCTGAAAAGATGCCGTTTGTGCTCCGCTAGTAAAGTAAACATTACCGGAGCATTATGAGGCATCACCGGTAACGTTAACGTCACTGAGCACCGCTGGGATCGTATGATTGATGAAGAATGAAGCGTGTGGGTTGTGAACGAATAATTCCTTCACAGCAGTGCTGCATATCAACCAGACTATTGTGAAAACATAATAAAATAACCCGCCCGGCAGCAGATCACAACAGCGTATTACTTGTACTTTTATTCACATATAACATCTGTAGCCCTCTTTTGTGTCATAACTTTTCACTCCTATTTCACTTTAATTTTTGTACAGGGCGTTTCTCAGAGACCTAGGACTTCAGGGGAAGGTCACTCCTCAGCAGGCTTCAAAAAGTGGGAAAATAAAAAAAATACAAGGTAATCAGAGGAATTTTAATGAGATGCATAACAGCTCATAATCCTGAAGTCCACTTAAAGGAGAACTATGCAAGATTTGCTTTAGCGCTCCCCCTACTGGTCTTCTGTGAAAGCTCACTGTCAGAAACGTTCTCCGCATCCCCCCTCCACCCCTGCCCCCGCGTGCAGAGAGCGTCCCACTCCTGTTTTCTTTTTTTCCGCTTGTCAGACAAAGTTTTTTTCTGTTTTTTGGTTCTGCCATCCGTGAGCACCTAAGGGTGGCGTTGCTAACGCCAGCGAGGGTTTCAATGCTTGTTTTACGCGCTTTTATACTTGTCCTCCCATATGAGTGCCGTAAAGCAGGTTTGTTCTCGCGAGATGTAATCGGGTCGGATCTTCTGAAAGCTGCAAGTACTGTCTTCAGGACACAGACCCCGGGGGGAGTGGAGGGACTGGCCAATCACTGTGACAAGTCTTTGTTTACCCCCACAGGGATTCTGAAAAACATTTATTGAGGTAAAAAAGTTGCATAGTTCTGCTTTAAAGGAATATAGCAGTTTTAAATATTAAATTATCAATTATTCACACCTACACACGTTTTCACCTTTGCCTGACGGGCAGCAAGAGCTATTTCTGCAAGATCGCAGTCGCTCCTATTTTCCTGTGCAGGGCACTGAAGGCACAGCAATATGAGTGATTCGGGTACGAATCGCTCTGAGCCTGACATAATGCACGCTCCCGCTGGCCTGATATCCTTAAGTTTCGTTTTGTCCACCATTACTCCGCCAGATGCTTAGCAGCAACAAGTGAGCAGTACTGAGGATGGAGCTTCTATAAAGTAAGAAAATACCAGCTTCTAGCACTGCCACAGCTCCAGCACAGACCCACCAGGCAAAAGAAACTTACATTTTACTCCAGTGCTACTAAAAGAGCGAGGAAGGAGTTCCCCTCTTCTGTGCACGTACATGGGCACAAGCCACAGGCACGAGTGTTTCACTAAGCTGCAGTTAAGCCCAAGGCCTGCAGGGGTCGGTGTTTTGTATAAAATGAGCAAACTGCATAATGCACCTTTAAGTCCACTATAAAATGGTCCTGAAAACATAACATAATGATTTGCAATTTGGGGTTTTATATGTGTTTGCTGCAGGACCGAAAAACTCCAAAAACTGGATCAGGGACTATTAGTGCGGCTGCCACCTGGCAGTTTTTTGAAGACATGCACAAGGTGCTGGGTGCCAGGCCTTCGATCGACCCTCCTCTGTTGGTTTCATCCTTTGTGGCTGATGAGGATCCTGTTCCAGTTCTTTTGGTGAGGCTGCTGAAAAGCATTACAAAAATTAAACAGTAAAATGCTGTTTATGTGGAATGATGTGATTGGTGAAGCTACAGTTTTATTTTTGTGGCCTTATCACCTAGTTCTGGCAGATACATCCCTCTCATTTGTTCCTTTTTTCTTTCTTTCAGGAAATGGTTGAGCCCAGAATGATTGGACCCCAGAGCCGAGCCCCTCTATCGCTTGCACTTCAGGTATCGCCTCTACCTCAGGCATCGCCTCTACCTCAGGGAGCTCCTCTACCTCAGGCATCACCTCTACCTCAGGGAGCGCCTCTACCTCAGGGAGCACCTTTACCTCAGGGAGCACCTTTACCTCAGGGAGCTCCTCTACCTCAGGGAGCTCCTCTACCTCAGGGAGCACCTTTACCTCAGGGAGCTCCTCCACCTCAGGGAGCACCTCTACCTCAGGGAGCTCCTCTACCTCAGGGAGCTCCTCTACCTCAGGGAGCACCTCTTCCTCAGGGAGCTCCTCTACCTCAGGGAGCACCTCTACCTCAGGGAGCTCCTCTACCTCAGGCATCACCTCTACCTCAGGGAGCGCCTCTACCTCAGGGAGCTCCTCTACCTTAGCGAGCTCCTCCACCTCAGGGAGCTCCTCTACCTCAGGGAGCTCCTCCACCTCAGGGAGCTCCTCTACCTCAGGGAGCTCCTCTACCTCAGGGAGCACCTTTACCTCAGGGAGCACCTTTACCTCAGGGAGCTTCTCTACCTCAGGGAGCTCCTCCACCTCAGGGAGCACCTCTACCTCAGGGAGCTCCTCTACCTCAGGGAGCTCCTCTTCCTCAGGGAGCTCCTCTTCCTCAGGGAGCTCCTCTACCTCAGGGAGCTCCTCTTCCTCAGGGAGCTCCTCTACCTCAGGGAGCTCCTCTACCTCAGGGAGCTCCTCTTCCTCAGGGAGCTCCTCTACCTCAGGGAGCTCCTCTTCCTCAGGGAGCTCCTCTACCTCAGGGAGCACCTCTACCTCAGGGAGCACCTCTACCTCAGGGAGCTCCTCCACCTCAGGGAGCTCCTCTACCTCAGGGAGCTCCTCTTCCTCAGGGAGCTCCTCTACCTCAGGGAGCTCCTCCACCTCAGAGAGCTCCTCTACCTCAGGGAGCTCCTCCACCTCAGGGAGCTCCTCTACCTCAGGGAGCTCCTCTACCTCAGGGAGCTCCTCTACCTCAGGGAGCATCTCTACCTCAGGGAGCTCCTCCACCTCAGGGAGCTCCTCCACCTCAGGGAGCTCCTCTACCTCAGGGAGCTCCTCTACCTCAGGGAGCATCTCTACCTCAGGGAGCTCCTCCACCTCAGGGAGCTCCTCTACCTCAGGGAGCACCTCTACCTCAGGGAGCTCCTCTACCTCAGGGAGCTCCTCTTCCTCAGGGAGCTCCTCTACCTCAGGGAGCACCTCTACCTCAGGGAGCACCTCTACCTCAGGGAGCTCCTCTACCTCAGGGAGCATCTCTACCTCAGGGAGCTCCTCCACCTCAGGGAGCTCCTCTACCTCAGGGAGCTCCTCCACCTCAGGGAGCTCCTCTACCTCAGGGAGCTCCTCTACCTCAGGGAGCTCCTCTTCCTCAGGGAGCTCCTCTACCTCAGGGAGCTCCTCTTCCTCAGGGAGCTCCTCTACCTCAGGGAGCACCTCTACCTCAGGGAGCTCCTCTACCTGAGGCGCATCCATGGAAACCTGCAGCTCACCTCCACCATGGCTACCTCCACCCCTCCACCCCCTTCCCCTAAGAAGAGGAAGAAGAGCAACAACCTGATTCACTGTTTGAAAGAGGAAAAAGCAAAGGAGCAGAAGTGCCACAAAGAGAGTGAGTCCAAAACTGAGCGTTTCTTGAGCATTTTTGCCACATGCTAATAATGAATCCTTGTCCATACCATGGTGTGTAGGACCCTTTTGCACATTTTATTATTGTTATGGTTAGTTAAATATATAAGAGAAAGCTTTCTTTGCTTTACAAAACTACTGGTTTGACCAAAATGTTTATTTTGGTTGTTGTGTAATTATTGATGGTGGATGTTTCCACACAGCTTAATCCTTTTACATGTTTATACTATTTTATTAATTTTGTAGCAAAAAAAAGTTAAAACTGTTGCTGGTAATGCCAATTGCATAATAAAATGCATTCTTTCTCATTTGAATGAATTATTAACATTTTATGCAGCACACAGAAAAAGCAGAAAAAACAATCCAATTGCCCAGGAGAGGGAGATTAGTGCAGCTGGAGAAGCAACGTAAACAATACCAGTGTCAGTTTACTACGTCACGGGCGACTACTGATGACGTATGATGATCTCCAAGGGTTGTTCCATTTCTTAGGGGGGAATTTCAGGCCCTACCCCTTGACACTCCGTTTCAAGTTGTAGGGCGAGGGGAAGGGTTAAGGGCTGGGGCTAGGGGGAGGGATGAAAAATAGAATTGGAATTGGGCCTGTGACTAAAGTTTAGAGTATGAGGATAAAAGTCGTAAAAACAAAACCTCACTGAAATTCAGATACCTTCAAAGGGTAAAAATACTCCGACTTCAGTTGACTTCAGTTCCGACTTCAACCACAAAGGAAAAACCATAGCAAGGGTGACAATTCAAGTTGGATAAAAGAATTACAGATTACCTGAGACAGACAGGTAAATGTAGCGGTGGTCTCTCTCCTGTTCACGCGTGGCAACACACAGAAACCAGCCAGAGTCCAGCTTTGTGAGAGGACCGACTAACAGGGAGCCATTGGGCTGGTAGTGATGCCTGGTGAAATGAAAACAAAGATTTGAAAAAAAAACAAAAAACATTCACACGGGATAGAAACACTAATTAAAAGTACATAAAACCACTGTGCGTACTGACCGATGTGTGGACAAAGGGATTCCCTCTCTCCTCCACTCCACAACAATGGTGGAGGACGGTGGAGGACTGACTCGGCAGGGCAGCACCACTGTCTGGCCAACCAAAGCCTCTACCGAGGAGGGGTCAGTCTTATCGATGGTCACTCCTCCCAGCGTCAAACTGACAAAACATGGACAGGTACCAGGAGAGACAACAGGGAGCTGTTAGGTATTATAAAAGGTTAAAAGTTAAAACAAACACACTCAGTTAGTTTGAGTCAAAGTAGGAGCTGTTGTCTCCCAACATTAAGAATGATCAGTGAGGAATTCAGGCTACAGAGAAAGAACAACTTGTTGCCAAAACCCAGGAAGAAGACCGGACCAGAGGAATGGAGCCTTCTTGAAGGAGGTGAGATGTTCTCTCAGACAATTTGGAGGCCTCAGAAATAAACTCAGCAACAACTGGCAATATTTAAATGGAGTTGTCTGTCAGAATAGTCCCGGCCTCAATTTTAAAATTTGAATAACAATACCATGAAGCAACATCAGCCCCGCCCTGTACACTAATCTCTTAGGGAGTTTCTCCAGATTTAGCAAGACGACTTAAGCCGGCCACACACTACAGGATTTTTTCAATCTTCCCCGATTCAGACACCACACACTACACGACAGCAGAGGACAGATCGTACCCGATCTTCCTCTCCTGATCGTCTAGTGTGCGGTGTCACTCCGCAGCAGACCACACACTAGCAGATTCTTCAGCCGAGAATCGGCTCCTCACTCCTCCAAATCTCACGTCGTCCGACGTGACTTTGTGCTGTTTCCCTTCATTGCTGTTTTTACATTCATCTCCACTTTCAATAATAAGTGGAGAACTCATTCATTCCCTCAGTTCATTCATTCACATTGGTATCGCTCCTTCAGTGCAGACCAACACCCGCCGTGCGCACGGAGCACGGACTGTCAGCACCTTGTTAGAAAATTTAAATGTTCCAGTACAGAAGAGGGAAACATAGTTTCAGATCATTTTATTATAATTTACATTTAATAATAATTCAGCTTATTAGCTAATCTGTTTGTGTGGGGTTTTTTTTTTTTGGTTTTTTTTACTTTTGAGTCCCGAGTGCAGCAGTAGAATAAAGTTATTAGCAGACCGTGTCAAATAAAAGCTGCTTTTTTAAATCATCAAATATCTTAAATCATTCTTTATGTCCACAGATTTGATAGATTAAATCAGAGTAAAAATACGTTGATTAGGAAAGTTTCATTATAGCCCGCTCTGTCTCTGAGGGCACGGAATCAGTGGAAAGTTTTTTTTTTCTTCTTTTATTATTATTTTTTTCTTCCCCATTCTTCCGTGATGGTTAATAACGGAGATTAATTAAAACATTGGGATTATTGCAGGACTGGCGGAGATGCAGATATTAGATCGGAGTTTGGGTCTGAATGGAGGATCCAGTTCATCCAGGAGCGACAGGATTAACCATCACTTTCTGTACAGCTGAGTTTAGCAGCTCTGGCTTTTCTGTTTCACTGTCATATATAGTGAATATATGTCACAGACATATATTCATCATCCAGCTCTGACAGCTGTGAGTGGATGTTTTTAATCAGCGGCACCTTGGTGAGACGGAGCTGTTCATCCAATCAGGAGGCTTTATTTCGAGGGTGTGGACAGCTCTACTCAGAGCTGATCGGCGCCTCTCGGAGCTCCACACACCACAGGATCTGCGATCGGAAATATTGAACATGTTCATTATCTCCGATCTCCCCTTCCGACGCCTCCCGAGAGGCTCCGACCGGAAAAAATCTCTCGGAACACACCGCACACTACACGAAGATCGGACCCGAACTCATTTGCATACTCCCGACAATCGGACCCTGTCGGCCTCGATCGGGAGGAGAGGATCGGGGAAAAATTCGGCCCGATTATCCTGTAGTGTGTGGAGGCCTTTAAATGCATGACCGTTTGGAGAGGTAATCATGACTCCTCATTGAGCAATAGCTTGGACTGAGTATAAAAAAGGAACATATGATAGTCAGTCTTGTCGGACCCATAAACTCAATTTGCACAGGGTAGTATTGAGAGTTCTGATGAGCGGAACAGCATCTGTGGGTCCCTGAAAGAGATGTACAGTCGCCATGAACAGCCTGACCGAGGTTCTTAAGTCGATAACTGAGATGCAGCTCAAACTAAGGGCCAGCGCCCACATACTGCGAAACGGCTCTGCTGCGCAGTTCACAGCACTCCCCAGCAATTACGCACCCATTGAAGTCAATGAAGTCGCAGGCAGAGCACACCCACTGCCTGCGAGAGTGCTGCGTTGAGCGTCCGCCCGCCGTCGTACTGCGGAGAGCTCTCCGCACTACTTCGGTCCAGGTCTATTTTTGCCGGAGGCGCAGCGGAGCCGGAGTCATTTTCCCATAAAGTCAAAGCAGCAACAGGAAACCAAAAGAGTGCAACATCCGTTTTATCAAAACAAATGACTACAAAAGTTAACTTTTTTTTATATTCCTGGGCATTTTATTTATATAAATATCTATATAGATTACTATTGAAGCTGTCACACATGTTTAAACATGTAAATAAAAGCGTAAATATACACTTTTATGGATGAGTGTTTTATTTTGAAACCTGAACATGCTCTGGCGTCGCAAAACAAAGGAGTAGTGGAAGTTTATAAACTCGAGCAAGCATGGTTGACGAAGAAAAACTGATCCTGGAGGAACAAGAGCACAAAATACTTTCTGACACCAGTAATCCTTTTTATAAAGACACCAGCAGGAAGGATAACACTCGGGCAACAATAGCTAAAGTTATTGGCGTGAGTGGTGAGTAAATTGTATCGATATAAAGTGTCTATTCAAACATGTTTACATGGAGATCGTCATGGAAACATAATCCCACACATGCGCTGAGCGCATGTCTGGTCAAAAGGCGGAGTGCGGAGACGCAGCCGTACCGCATCAGGTGGGCGCTCTAGTACGGCTCCGCTGCGCTGCGACCTGCGCGGCGCAGCGCAGCGGAGCCGTTCCGCAGTATGTGGGCGCTCGGCGTAAAAGTGACTCTCTGAATGAAAAATGGAATTGTGAGTGTGAATGTCTTGAGTGGAAAACCATTGATGTTTTCTGTATGAATCTAAGTGTCCGAGTGATCTGAAAGCCTTGCATACATGTTAAAGGGGGAATTTTTATTATGGATCATTTTGAGTGCTAAAGCTCTGATTTTGTACTCAGTTGACACCTGCTGCAACACTTTCAGTCTGTGGGGTTTAGTTTGGTGTTCAAGGAAAGGTGTGTTTCCACATCCAGGAAGTATCTTGGATGTGAGTGAGTACATGGCGAGGTCTGAAATATGTGTATGGTTTATGATGTGTGACAAATATTTAACAATGGCTCTTCTGCAAGACGTCATGACAACATGGTTGATGTGTTACTGAGAGACAGAGAAGAGAATGATGGAGACATGCAGAGGAGAAGGCTTACTGAATGTGTGGCTGCTTTGCAGCAAAGAGGAAAAGTTCCTATCTGTCAAAGCCTCTTTTCCCAAAGGAATAAAATGACTTTGGAAATATTGACGTGTAAAAAGTGCTGAATAAAGATTGGGAACATGTGGCGATTAGAGAGTGAGGAAAGGAAGGATTTGAAATCAGAAGCAGGAGGAGAAGAGGAGGTTACGAAAGAAGAAAAGAAGGTGAAGAGGAAGTGTGAAGAAAGAGTAAAGATGAGAAGAAATGCAGTGGACTGATGTTTTCATGGTGGACATTAATTACATTCTGTCACGAGTCAACTATTTTTTCACAAAGGAATAGAGGAGCAACATTTTATCAGATTTTATATAAGATTTGAAACTGGTGTTGCAGGATCAGGCAACACCAGTTAAGGGGAAGGAATTACCGTATTGGCCCGAATATAAGACGATGTTTTTTTCCAGAAATTGCATCCAAAAAGTGGGGTCGTGTTATATTCGCAGACTTATGGTAGATGGTCAATACACATCCGCGCCGCTAGATGGAGCCAAAGTATCACTGATCAGAGAGCGAGTGGAGTGATGAAATGAGATCAGATGATCTGATGAAACATGGCGGATCATCTGGAACAAAGGGGCTGAACGCTGGACAACTGAGCAACAACAGAGGAGAAGTTATGATACCAACTTTAAACTGATGGTGATCAACGCAGCAGAGTCATCAAACTACTGCCAAGCCGCCAGGAGGTCTGGTGGAGCAGAGCCTCGTTCTTATTGGAGAGCACAGAAAAAACACTCCAGATGCTAACGCTATGAGAAAAGCTTTCCGTGGTCCTGAGAGACGCTTCAGAGAGACTGATAGAAGGGGGAGTGAATACGTCTCTGAAAGACGGAAAGACGGAATGTCCACCACCAGAGCCTGATTCAGCTGAAGGCACTGGACAGTTATTTACATCATTTATGCAGTTTGGACCCCTTGAGGTTCTTATTTTTTCATTTTATATCTCGTGAAATGTTATCTCAGTAGTGAGTTTTTGAGTTTATAATAATTGTATAATAAACATTTCTATGATGGGTGACCTTATTGTCTTCAGCATTTTTGTTTTTTTCCCACAAAATGATCTTTGAAAAATAGGGTCGTGTTATAATCGGAGTCGTCTTATATTTGGACCAATACGGTAGGTATTCAAAGTTGTTAAACTTTCTGTGATGTGTAAATTTTTTTAGATCAACAATCTTACGCTTGTGTTTGTTTCATTGTCACAGACTTTCAGTTTTTGCCCAGTGGTGAGATTTTATGCAGACAGTTGTTGTACAACACATTCACCAGTGTTAAATTAATTTGGAGTTTTTAAACCTGCAGGGCTGTTTCACACATGGCATGAGATTAAAGGTGATGTTACAACAGCTTAGAATACTTATGACAATCAGGAGCTAGATTCATGACTTGAAAGGGGGACTAACATTTTCATTACTGATAGCTTTAATTTTACCACATCCACAAAAGGGCATGAGTCCGTGATCAGAACTTCACTTGATCAAGAGGAGCTTTTATTTTCTTAATGGAAATAGAAATTAAACTAAGGACCAGAGATTTTCAGATAACACAATGTTTAGTAGCTGCTGTGTTGTGATATAACTAGTCATGCACATTTTCCATCCTGTAAAATTAAAAATATTAGGATTTCTGGACATATTCCCATTCTGAATTGTTGCGCAAATAAACGCAAATAATGCAAATAAACGCACCAAATGTAGAGTGTGAAAACTTAGATTACATTATAATTATACATTACATTATACATTATACATACATTATAATTATACAAGAAGAAGAAAAAAGATCTGATCTGTGACTTCAGTAATCAAGCACTGAATCTTAGACTGCAGAAGTTAGAGCCAGCTTTGGTGAGTTTGAATTACTTATTGTGTTGTTGTTGCTGTGTCTGGGGGTGGTTAGGTGTTTGCACTGCAGTTTCGGTTTCTGTCTGCCCAGTAGAGAGGTCGTTGACGTGGGTCACACCTTCTATTGTCTGGCTCCAGTGACAACAGACAGGGGCGGGTCAGCCGGGCGCAATCAGTCAAGTTGGAAACAGCTGTGACTCCGTCAGGTACTTCACAGCACACAGAGGGTAAAGACCACAGAAGATAAAGACCTGCGAGTCTACCTGCGCGAGTCCACCGAGCGAGGACACCGGCTTCACTAAGGTCTGTCTGTCACAGTCTAACGCACAATGTGTTTCTTATGTATCCCAGTCATCGTCGGCAACTGGAAAAGACGCGTAGTCCTCCGCAAACGCAATCCACACAACCTGTCCGCTCTCTCTGGAAGTGGTCCAGCCCACACTCAGTTACCTTCGGTCTCTGGAACTGTCAGTCCGCAGTTAATAAGACAGAATTCATCAGTTCTCTGATGAAACTCTCAGATATTCAGGTCCTAGCCCTGACTGAGACCTGGATCCGCCCAGAAAACTCAGTTACACCAGCCGCACTCTCTGCGTCCGCTGCGCTAAGCCACACCCTCGCTCTACTGGCCGAGGAGGCGGTGCTACGTTGAGCCACGCCCCTCGCTCTACTGGCCGAGGAGGCGGTGCTGGCATTCTCATTCCAGACAACTGGTCCTTCTCCTCACTGCGCCCGTCGAACAACAACACAACGTTTGAATATCATGCTTTAATGGTCACTACTCCCATCAAAGCATATATTCTGGTTGTGTACCGTCCACCAGGGGGTAATCTGGACGGCTTTGTCTCTGAAATGGACATGTTACTCTCTGACATCCCTGATGATGGCACACCACTGATTGTCATGGGAGACATGAACATTCACGTTGACAAACCTCAGGCACAGGACTTTTTGGCACTGATGGCTTCCTTTGCACTTGTACTGGCTCCGTCTCCTCCCCCCCCACAGAGCTGGCAAAATCCTTGACTTGGTGCTGACTCGTAACTGCTCCATAGCAGAGGTGACGGTTACTCCACTACACCTATCTGACCATTTCTTGGTAAAATTTGCGGCTGCCTTTCTGCCATTGCAGACACCAACACAGATGGTCTCCTTCCGCAGAAACCTGAAGTCCCTCACAGCAGCTCAGCTCCGTCCTGCCGAACTACTCTCACTTCTCATCGCTTCCTGTTAATGAGGCTACAGAAACACTCTGGTCCTCTCTGGCGTCCTCTTTGGACAAACTCTGCCCCCGGGTGTCGAAACCAACCAAGAAAAAACAACCAAGTCCATGGCTCTCAGAAGTCCTGAGAGAACAAAGAGCTGGACTCAGGGCAGCAGAAAGAAAGTGGCGTAAATCCCAAGAGCCGCTGATTGGTCCTCATACAAACAGAAACTTGCTTCCTTTACCTCCCGCCTGCAGTCCGCAAAGAAAGCTTTTTATCAGAACCAGATCTGTGCAGCTTCTGATTCCAGAAAAATGTGTATGGCGTTCAACTCCCTGCTTCCTCCTCCAGCTGCTCAGCCGTCCACTGAGCTGATCCTGACATGTTCGCCTCCTTTTTCACTGAAAAGGAGGCTGCAATCAGAACCAGTTCTCTGAGCCGGACCGGCCCAGTCAGCTCAGACCCACCACTGCTCCTTCTCTCTGCTCGTTTGCTCCTCTGAGTGAGGATGAGGTCTCCAGACTTCTTCTGAGCTCAAAAGCGACAACATGTCCTCTCGATCCAATACCCACCAGCATTCTGCAGACCATCTTGCCCATAATCAAACCTGCAGTCACACATTGTCAACTCCTCCCTAGAAACTGGCATTTTTCCTGTTACTTTTAAACAAGCCCGCGTCACCCCACTGCTAAAAAAGCCTCACCTCAACCCAGCCCAGGTTGAAAACTACAGGCCAGTCTCACTTCTACCATTCCTGTCGAAAATACTGGAGCGCTCAGTATTTAACCAAGTCTCTGAACACCTGCGGAACCAGAACCTGCTGGACCCTTGTCAGTCAGGCTTCAGATGCGACCACTCCACCAAGACTGCTCTCCTTTCAGTCACAGAATCTCTGCGGCTGGAAAGAGCTGCTGGTCAGTCCTCTGTCCTCCTGCTGCTGGTCAGTCCTCTGTCCTCCTGCTGCTGGTCAGTCCTCTGTCCTCCTGCTGCTGGTCAGTCCTCTGTCCTCCTGCTGCTGATCAGTCCTCTGTCCTCCTGCTGCTGGACTTGTCTGCTGCCTTTGACACCGTGAACCATCAAATCCTCCTCTCCTCACTCTCTGACCTCGGCATCTCAGGTTCCGTCCTGTTGTGGTTCAAGTCCACCTCACAGGCAGATCTTTCAGAGTGTCATGGCGAGGGGAGGAGTCCAGGTCACATGGCCTATCAACAGGGGTCACTCAGGGGTCGGTGCTTGGCCCCTTACTCTTCTCTCTGTACACCACTTCACTTGGTGCAGTGATTCGCTCCCATGGCTTCTCCTACCACTGTATGCTGACGACACTCAGCTCTTCCTCTCTTTTCCACCTGACGACACGACAGTCTCAGCTCGGATATCAGCATGTCTGGCTGATATCTCCACCTGGATGAAGGAACGCCACCTTCAGCTACATCTGTCTAAGACTGAACTCATGGTCTTTCCAGCTTGTCCATCTGTCCAGCCTCAGATCAGTGTCCAACTTCACTTCAGCCTACTTGTGCCCACAAACTCAGCCAGAAACCTGGAGGTCATGATTGATGAACAGCTGACCTCTAAGGTTCATGTGGCCTCAGTTTCTCGGTCTTGTCGTTATGCCCTCTACAACATCAGGAAGATCAGACCCTTCCTGACCCAACAGACCACACAGCTTCTGGTTCAGGCTCTCGTGATATCACGCATTGACTACTGCAACTCTATTCTGGCGGGTCTCCCTGCATGATCCAGAATGCAGCAGCACGTCTGGTCTTCAACCAGCCCAAAAGAGCTCATGTCACTCCTCTGTTCATCTCCCTTCATTGGCTTCCAGTTGCAGCCAGGATCAAATTCAAATCTCTCCTCCTGGCTTACAAAACGCTTACAAGAACGGCTCCGGCTGACCTGGACTCCCTGATCCAGGTCTACTCTCCTTCACGCCCTCTTCGCTCTGCATGTGAGAGACGTCTGGAGCTTCCAGCCCAGCACGGCTCTAAACCTCCAGCCAGACTCTTCTCCTCTGTTGTTCCCAAATGGTGGAACGAACTTCTAAGTCTGTGCGTTCCGCCGAGTCTCTTTCTACTTTCAAGAGACAATTGAAGACTCAATTGTTCAGAGAACACCTAGGGTCTTAATCCAACCCCCATGTTCGGGGAAGAATAGGTCAGGTGTTCTAAAACACAGCACTTATGGACCACTGACTAAGTTGACACACACACAAAAAAAAGGAGGGGGTAGTGGCTCCTCTTCTGCAACTTGATGGCAACTCCCTTGACCAATCGCACTTGAAGCAATTGAAGCATTTACTAATGGTTTCTTTCTTTCTTATGTCTGTATTCTTGCTTGTGTTGTACGTCGCTTTGGACAAAAGCATTTGCTAAATGAAATTGTAGAATTGTAGAATCCCATCTATTATCTGCTCTATTCAGAGCAACAGTCTTCAATAATCTAGGGGTGTCAGGACCAGACCAAAGGTCGGTTATTTGGTTAAAATGTTAAATAATTGTCTAGTCTAGAGATATCCATTGTTGAGACACTCACAGTAAAGTTGGGAAGTTAAAATAACGGATGGATTGAGACAACTGCAGCAATCCTGAGCTCAAATTGCCGTCTGTCATCACTTCAGAAACCCCCTTCACCTTCTACACCAGGGGTGTCCAACCTTTTCTAACCCAAGAGCTACTTTTCAATAGCCAATCCCCAATCCCTCCAGGGTCTACCTTCATCCACGGGGGGGGGGCGGGGTCGCCGCCACCGCCTGGCATCCCTCAGTATAGGGCTCGAAAAGACATGTGATATCTCGCAATGCATTGTGGGCAAAACGGGACAGCACGTTCATGTTTACAGTGTTTACCGCGTATGATCACGTACCGTGCTGCGACAGACAGAATTAAACACGAGGAAAAATGGGCTGAAACAGAAAGGCGACGGACCGTACTGAGACAAGCTGGACCCTGTTCAGACCTGGTTCAGACCCGGTTCAGACCCGGTTGGGCTCACTTACTGGTCCTGTTGTGGAAAAGGCTGCCTGGAAGTGAAACGTCCATCAAAGCATGGCAGCAGCACAGCACTACAGGATGGTCAGGGCACAAACTTTGGTCTTGAAGAAAACACACAAACACTACAGCCAGACACACAAACACTACAGCCAGACACACAAACACTACAGCCAGACACACAAACACTACAGCCAGGCACAGACTCAAATCTTTGCGACAGCTGCAAAGTTTTGTGACTGTGTTGTGTAGATGCCGGTGGACTGCAAGGTGCACATTGTTTTCCTTAATTTTATTTGCAGTGTTATTCGTTTATGCAGCCTGATCGCACTTTATATAGTTGCAGTGATATTTGTTTGCACAAACACTTTTGCACCTTATTTGAACTGTGACTAACTTTAACAGTGTCGCTGCTACACAAGAAGGTTGGTAATAAACAGAAAAGACTTTGAAACAAGAAATGGTCTGACATTACTGCATGGGTTAATGGTTCAGTCTCACAGAGGATTTCCCATTAAAATGAAGTTTCATAAATAGCTACTGAGCTACAATATTTATTTTCACCATAGTCCTATTAACTTATTAAAGTAGAGGGTTGGTTTTTGTCACCATATGAACAGTAACAGCTGAGGAGATTTACCTGTCCTGACAGAATGAAATGTTCAGGACAAATATTAGAATGAAGCAGAGGACGACTGTTAGCCATCAATTTTATTTACAGAAAAACAGAAGTTGGTCACATATAATCAAGATAAAACATAACAAGTGGGTCATCTCAGCACACATGGACTTCATTTCACCATTCATACATTCACAACGGACACGCTGCTCATTCTCCACCATGTCGTTCTGTTGTGGAGCTTGATAACCATCAGTTGAAGCAGGAGCAGGTGTAGCAGGAGCAGGTGTAGCAGGTGTAGCAGGAGCAGATGTAGCAGGTGCAGCAGGTGTAGCAGGTGCAGCAGGTGTAGCAGGTTTAGCAGGTGTAGCAGGAGCTGGTGTAGCAGGAGCAGGTGTAGCAGGTGCAGCAGGTGTAGCAAGTGTAGCAGGTGTAGCAGGAGCTGGTGTAGCAGGTGCAGCAGGTGCAGCAGGTGTAGCAGGTTTAGCAGGTGTAGCAGGAGCTGGTGTAGCAGGAGCAGGTGCAGCAGGTGTAGCAGGTGTAGCAGGTGTAGCAGGAGCTGGTGTAGCAGGAGCAGGTGTAGCAGGTGTAGCAGATGCAGTAACTGTCGTCACAATCTCCTGTCTCCTTCTTCTCCAGTGGAATCTTGGGTAATCCGCAGCTTTCTCCTCCGTGTGTTGAGATGTGATGACAGGATGAGTTTCATTCACTTCATCAGCAGGTCTCCCTGAAAAACCGACATTATGACTGTAACATGAGGTCAGTTACAGTGTACTCTCAGAGCCAGTCTCCTATGAGGGAGGACGACTATGATATAAATTCTTTTCTTTTTTTTTCCCCCCTGTCCTGTTCGGCAGCTGGGGCGTGCAATATTGTATGATTGGAGCCTTGTACTGTCCGAACAGATTTTACTGTTAGCAGCAGGACGAGACTGAATCTCCTCCTGCTGCTGCCTTTATTTGAAACTGGCATCTGGCACGGCAGCCAGACAGGACCGGGACGGAAACGCTCAAAGAGCAAGAGAGAGAGAAAAAGAGAAAGATAAAGAGAGGGGGAAAGGGGAGTAGCATAACACACATATATATATATATATATATATATATTCCCAATACGACATATCACATGTGACAGAGAACAATCCATAACCACAGCACTTATAACTAACAGAGATACTGACTAAAAATCGATAGCTAACACCAGGACTGACAGAACCCCAACAGATTTTTATTATTTTTTTTATTTTAATTTTTTTGTAAAGTTAAACACAACACAATCAGCTACTACTACTACAAGGGTATGACAAAGGTCATCTTACTGTTTGTTTTTTTTCCCCCTTCCCTACAGCAGATCACTACTGGTCTAACCCACCACAGGAAAACAATTTAACTAATTCCACAAGTAGAATGTGAAGAGTGATTAAAGATCAAAGATCAGCGTGATCAAGCAAATGTAATAGTGATAATGACAGTGTTCATGCATATATGACCCCTGACCCCTACGAAGGCCGGAAGCAGGCCAGAGGGGTACCCAAAGCCCAGATAACCGGCGGCCACTCCAGAGCCCAGATCCAATCCCCTCCCCCAGGCAGACGCCCACGCTCTGGTCCAGAAGAGGGCAGAGGAACGCCCCGGCCTGGAGCCCCGGCGGCGAACTACGGCCGGCGGGAGTCAGAGCCGAGAGCCTAGGGCCCAAGAGCCGACCCCCCCCCCACCCAGAGAGAGGGCCATGACCATACCTAGAAATACCGGCCCACACGGGCGGCTACCCGCCCCAGGCCAGTACCCCCCCCAGCGCTCCAGCCACGTACCCCGAGATCCAGGGCACCACCCCCCCCCCCTCCCAAAGCCCACTCTCCTCCACCCCCCAACCCACCCCCCCCGGCCCCACCCAGCACACCCCCCTCCTCCCTCTCCCGCCCGGCCCTCCCCAGCACTCACATACTCTCACACACACACATACAGCCAGTCAGCCCTAACACACTCGCATTCTGACACACTTATACCCGTGCGCACGCGCGCGCACACACGCAGACACAGGCACACACAGACTCACAGACACACACACACACACACACACACACACACACACACACACACACACAGCCAGTCAAACCTAACCCAAACACACTCACATTCCCGCGTCATCCATCCGTCGTGTCCTGTGGGAGATCCCCCCGGAGGCAAGGGAAAACCAAGCACCCATGTCCGGGGCCCCCGCCACCCGCAACTGCCCCCCCCCTCGCCCCCCCCTTCCGACCCCCCACCCCCCCGCGCAGACAGGCATGCACCCCCTGGAGCCAGCAGCCCCCCAAACCACAGCCGGTCCAAACCCCAGGCATGTGGGGAAACAACAGCCCCCGTCTATGATATAAATTCTAAAGTAATTGATTAGGAAGTGGAGGAAAGAGAGAGAGAGTGTTTGCTTTACTACTACTGCCCTGAGCGCAACCAGCTAACATTGCTAACACCGCAACATGCTAGTAATGTAACAGAACTCACCAGTCTGAAGATGCCGTGAACACACCAGCATGTGTCGGGTGGCGGCGCTGAAAGTGATGTTTGGTCGTCTGACGACTGCTCTCCAGGCTGGTCGGCGTCTCTGTTACCTCACATATCGCTGCTTCCAGGTTGGGAACTAGAAAGATTCATCCCTTCTTTCTTTTTCTTACTGGAGCGACGGTGGGAACGACTGTGGCAGTTAACAACACAGCACGATGGTGCCGTGTTTCTAATTTCTAAAAACTTGCCAAACAAAAAACAAAAGAACAACATGAGCGCAGCGTCTTGTCTGTCGCTGGCGTAAACAGATGTTTCAGCATCCCCAGAAGCCCACAATGCATTGCAGTTTTTTCCACTGCTTACATCATCCTTTCGAGCCCTATATTTTAATGCAATATTCTTCCATGCACCCACTAGGGAGCAAATGATAATGACTGCCCACCTGTCAACCGTTCAATTGCGATCGGCTGGTTGGACACCCCTGTTCTAGAGCCTTCCTCCTAATTGGCCCATTCATTCCTACCATAGGCGTTACCTCATTCCCAGCCGCCTCTCGTGACAGCCAGATGCAGAAGACGTTCTCTATCAAATCGATCTTCCAGCATTACCATATGAACTGTGCATTGCCAACAGGGTGAGTTCAGTACATCTCCACACCCCTTTAAAAGACTTCTCTGCATTTATTTATTTGGATTATTGCAGCGGTAGGGTTAAGGCCCGTCCATGCTTCACATGTACGCGTTTCCACGTCCGCTTTGGAAGGTCCGCGCACCACCGATGCGGACGCGCTTCCTCCCATGCTACATTTGAGCTCAGCTGTGAGCGTCTCATGCAGGCGCGGTGATCCACGCAGCCTCGACAAGCTTTTCCGGCTCTACAGACTGTTAATCTGCTCCTTTATTACGGATTATTTAGAGAAAATTAAGCACATACATTGTCAGTACATTATCTTTAAGTATTAAAGTTTATTTAGCCTTTTTTTCCTGTTTCTGAATCGCGGGGCGGCACCGGAGCGATTAGTTACTTTTTCACTTCTGTCTGCAGACCTTCTCCTCCTCCAGACAGTCTCTCTCTCTTTCCACGAGTTTTTCACTCTTTCGGTGTCTTTAAGTGGAGCCATCAGGCTGGAGCTCCGTCTACTTTCACTTTTACCATCATGTTTTGTTTGCTATGGCGCTCTGGCGCAGGCGTACACTTCCGCGACCTGCGCGCAACGCGGTCTCAAAATCTGGCTGCTGCGCGGACGTCCGCGGATCGGTCCGCGGGACCCTAGCGGACAGGAATTCATGACGATTTTTACGTCACGCGGACCAACGCGCAACGCGCACCCACGCGGACATGTGAAGCATGGACGGGCCTTTAGCCCCACCCTCATGAACTCCTGCAGTCTCTGCCAGGTTTGTGGTGATGGTGGTGCTTTGCAGTGCCTCCAGTAGAGGGGGACAGCGTACCTGTTCACAGCAGTGTGCCTTCAGATCTAAATGTAGCCCTGGTCAGTGTGTAGTGGGGTCAGGGGTCACTGTAGTGGGGACTGTTAGCGGGGCGCAGTGGTTACTTCCCACCTTTTCTCCCTTTTATGTGCATCTTCTGCTTTAAGTTTGCTTATTAAAAGAGCTCCATGTATTGTTAATTGAACAGTGCTTGGGGTTATTTTCTAAGGGTCTCACAGATTGGCAGTAATTTCCTACCAGGTTGCACAAAGAACTTTATTTATTACAATAGTTTTATTAGATAAGGATTTAGCATTGAAAGCTACCTCTGCAGAGCTGACAATCTTGGTATTTCTACATTATACTCAATAATATAATCCAAATCAAATTATAAATTGGAAAATCAAAAATGAGTGAAAAGCTTGTGACTAGTGAAGACATTTGATTTCTGTCTGATCTCAAAAAATTTGTTAGGTTATTTTTGTTTTGTTTTTTGATTGACTGATTATAACAGGCATCGAAGTATAGATCCTGCATGTTTGATCCATCTTCTGAGAGTACCGATTAGACAGGCAGGCCTCTAAAATTTGTGATACTTTAGAATCGACACTTGTAGCTAAAATTACCAATTATTAAAATGAAATTATTGACAGATATTTAACTGTATTTATGAAATTGAAGTTTCTAATTTTGAATAGATGTATTGCAATGAGAGAAATTAAAGGGGCATATTTTTTTAACCTGTCCTGTCCAGCATGGAATAAGCACAATGGAGGTTCTGGCTGCTGTTATGTTCCAGACAGATTTAATTATGGCGACACTGCAGTGAATCCCACAGGTGGTATGTTTTTATTTTATTCAATTAGGGACCGAGCCCGAGGGCGAGGTGGCCTCAAAACTGAGGCCACCTTGTTGTATTTGTTTATTTATTTATTTATTTATTTGTTTGTTTGTTTGTGGTTTGTCTTCACTGTTGCAGTGTCCTGTAATTTGCAGACGGTCCCTGAACATAGCAGCACTCCCAGCTGCTCATAGAAATCAATATTGTTTCTGCTGTGTGATAGACAGATACTTTTAATAAAAATGAGCTTGTAGCACATCGTCCACCTCACAGCGATGGGATGGATGCTCCCTTTGTGTGTTACTGATGTTTTGTTAAAGAGTTATTGAGGCCGTAAGTCCGAATCTATAAATATGTTATCAACTTCACGGGACTTTCAGCCAATGGGTGAACCAGATTGGATGTTAGGTTCGTGTTCAGTCGGCACCTCAGTGGATACGACACAGTTCACCACTCGACACTCGGGAACAGGTCCGGAACACTCAGAATGTTCCTTGGTTCACACAAAGTCCACCAGAACAAAAAAAAAACCCTTCCAGCATGCCACTGATAAGCTTTCCTCAGGACTTCCTCGCCAACCCACCTTCTCTCCCTCAGCCCGCGCTCGCCATAAACAAAACAAGCGCTCTCCCCTTTCCCTTGAACAGTTCAAAACTATGGCAGACACAAAGCCCGCCCCCCAACCAATCACAAACACACAAACTTGGCCATGACCTTGACTGACAGCCAGGCATCCAATTACTCTTCAGATGATTTTAGGTTCTCTCTTTTTTTTCACTATATATTTTTCTTTTGGGCTGCAGAAATGCCATATGCCTGCATTTGATAAAATTGCATTTCCCCCGTAAATATGGCAAAACCATATCACTTGGTGGGAATGGAAATCAGTGACTGCAGGTTGAATGTAATGCTTCATGGATGGTGGGTATAATAAACGATGACTAAATCAGTACATTTTATATTCATAACGATGTGAGGACTGTCAGACATTTTATTAAGTGGGCTATTGATCGTTTTTATAATAAAGCAGTAATTGACTTCTACGTGTCCATGGGATTCTGAATGGTCGTGTTGTGATAGGAGACATTTGGTTATACAGTTGTTGTTTGTGTTTACATTTTGGTTAAAGGTACAAGTAAGATATTTGTGATAAAATCCATAAAAATGATTCTCATGTTTCACCTGTCATTGAAGAAACAATCAGTTTCAACAATGTCATCTCCATCAATAAATGTCTTGGCAAAGTTTCTTTCTTCTAAAATGAGAGGTCTGGAATGGAATAACTCCGAAGGGTGGGGCCAGACCGCCCCCCTTCTCATTCCGGAGTCAATCATATGTGAGTTCCCGAGGTTGCCAAACAAGCAATCTGTATTTTATGACTGTGCGGTGGGCCGGCCAGCTATGTGCACGAGACTCCGGTCGTGCACATGCCTGATGCATGTACGCACCCTGCAATGCACCTGAACTGTCTAAACTCAATTAAAGTCCCCAAACTGGCAACCTTACTGATGCTGTCTGGGGAGGGGTTGATTATGAGACATAGGATTACTCATTACAGCTAGCTGAGGGCGGTCCATCTCTCTCTGCTCTCTCTTCTTTTTCAGATGCCAGGGCTGCAGTTGGACAATGCTTCATTTCAACAAGGACAGATAGTAACAGGATGTGTTCCATGATGGTGATCTCATTCTGTCATATAGGTTTTTTTCTCCCTTTGGGCGAAGCAGCATTTATATCGGTATTGTCAATTTTTATTTTTCATCTATCCCAGAGTGGGCATTTAACCACTCGCTCAAGAAGCTTTCATCAATGCAGGAGGGGGGCATAAGGGAATTTGGCCTGGATATGATTAAAATGACAAGAACGAGAGTATGAAAATGAAAACAGGTTTTCGCCTTCATAACTTTGGTGGTAAGGTTATTTTGATTTTATTTTTCTAATTTTTTTGGACTTGATAGGGCATTTTCACTTTTGCATTAATAGTTACACATATTACATGCAAGATCCATTTTTAGGTTAAACAGGGGGAGTTATTTGGTATTGTTTAAGGTTAATTGCAATAGGAATTGCAAGATGGCGGCGCGCAATAGTGCAGCAGTCAGACAACTCTCCCAGTGCTTCCATTCATTACTACCTCTAGATTCACTTGCTGACTCTACTCCACGGGGCACAAAGAATTACAGCAGAGAGGAACTACTCCGGATCTGAACGTGTTATGGAGAGTCCAACTCCAGCCGGAGTTTAAATGACAACATTCCACCGGAGATCGCCCGACCAGCCAACAGCCCGTGGCTCACCATCCCCGGGGCCAAACAAAGGAGGTGGCGGCGCAGGAAGCGAGGCTGCCGAGCCGCGTCCAGGCCCGGCTACGGAGAGACCCACACAGACCAGTGCTACCCAGCATCCTCCTCACGAACGCCAGGTCACTGACCAACAAGTTCCACGAGCTATCGGCCACCGTCGACACGCAGGAAACTCTACAGGACTGCAGCATTATCGCTGTGACGGAGACCTGGCTTCACTCGGGGATAGCAGACGAAGCTATCATGCTAGCAGGCCACGCGGCGCACCGAGCCGACTGGACGAGCAACTTGGGGAAAAGCAGAGGACGAGGACTGGTCAGCTACTCCAACGACAGGTGGTTTACCAACACTGCAGTGACTGAAACACACTGTTCCCCTTCCTGGCCCGACAGCACACGGTTGTCATGGTTACAGCTGTGTATATACCACCCAGTGCTAATGCTAACGTAGCATTAGAGACCCTGCTAGCCACTGTTAGCAAGCAACAGTCTGCACCCTCGGATGGCATCTTCAATGTGGCCAGAGACTTTAATCATGCAGACCTGAGAACTGTGATCCTGCAGCTTTAGCAGCATGTTCCATGTGCAACGAGAAGTCACAACATGCTGGACAAGGTCTACAGCAGCATCAAGTCTCCCCCGTCCCCCACCTCAGACAATCAGACCATCTGTCCCTGTTTCTCATGCTGGCATACAGACCTCTCATACAAAGATCACTGCCTGAGGTGAGAACCGTACGGATTTGGCCTGAAAATGCCATCCCACAAGTACAAGACTGTTTCCACAGAACCAACAGGGACATTTTTGCACAGGGCAAGCTATCTGACTACACATCGCACCGTTCTGTCTTATATTGAAACGTGCATGGATAATGTCACGAAGTAAAAGGCGGTCAGGCGATATCTAAATGCAAAAAGTGGATGAACAGCGAGGTGAAACAGCTGCTGAAGGATCGGGACTCTGCTTTCAGGTCTGGAGACATGGATCTCTGCAGCTCAGCCAGATCCAACCTGAAGAGGGGCATCAAGCGTGTGACTGCGCCATATGCCAGGAAGATCGAGGGTCACTTCACAGAGGGGAACCCCCCAGCGTGTCTGGCAGGGCATCCGCAACCTGGTTAGCATGAATAGCTCCAGTGCTCCCACCACCAGCACCAGCACAGACCGAGCAGAGGAGCTAAATCAGTTTTTTGCTGGTTTGAAGTTGAAGCAGAGAAGGATGCCCCCATGCTGCTGCCCGCTGACACCCTGGTCTCACTGGCCCAGTTTACATGGATGATTTTTCAATCCAATTATAAACAATCATATTAAACGTGAAGTGTATTCATATACGTCAGGGGTCTGCAATTAGATTTCGTGTTGGGCCACTTTTTATGGGGCACTTCAATCGTGGGCTGAGGGGGTGGGGCTCACGCGTGTCCATCCACGGACCGGAGAGCGGTGGGGGGGATGTTCAGGTTGCGGTGACGGAGGCATGCACCATGCACTCGCAGACCGGGGCGGCAAACCATCAATTCGGGGTTATTAAATCTTCTGCAGCGGTAGTTCCTCTCACTGCCCGGGAACTTCCTCCAGTTGCTCCATCCGTCGTAGACATGTCTGCCTCCTACACTCAAACTTACTGGAGAATAAACACACAGGGAGACATGCTGCTTCAGCTCGCTGCAGCGCATTCACTTGCGCTCTCTGTTCACCAGACGAGGCGCCACTCCTCTATTTTTCAGTGACAAACCTGAAACCACAACTAAACAACACATCCTTCAAAGATTGTCTATTGCAACACAATGATAGATATCGCACTCCAACAGGGGTGCGTGTGTCCGCCTGGGGTAATGTGTGCGTTTGTGCGCACGCGTGTTGGAATCCTCTCGCGGGTCAGATCGGACGGTTCGGCGGGCCACATTTGGCCCGCGGGCCGCTAATTGCCGACCCCTGATGTACGGCAGACAAAGCGATCCACGGTGAATCCTGGTTCACCAGGGTCCTGGTGAAGCGGATTCTACAGCATCCTGGGACATGAGGACAGGGTCTCTGGAGGACCTTCCAGTCTTCCTCAGACCCAGCAGAGTTTTATCTGCTGACCTCTGCTCAGATAATGTCTCAACATCTCTATGATACCTGCTGAGGGAGTGGCTGCTCCCCCGGCCGGAGCGCCGCCGCCGAGCGCCACGTCTCGCTGTGAGCTCTGCTCCATGCCGATGTTTCGAATAAACTGGTGCCCGTGTTAACTGGTGACCAATACATGACTGAAACATGTAGTCGTTCTGGAGAACGTCGGTTATCTACAGTTACAGTGAGTGTATACATTTAGAGTCTTTTGTGAGTCTGACTTTAACATCTGCTGTTATCAGCAGGTGTTTACATCACTCGTTAACACGGGGAACCAGTTAGTCCATAACACTAGCCGGTGATCACCATCACTATCACCATCATATTTGCACGATCATGCTGATCTTTAAACGCTGATCTTTAATCACTCTTCACATACTTGGTTACCTTGTCTTCTTGTGGTGGTTAGACTAATGGTGATCTGTAGTAGACCTCTCTTGATGCACGCCCCAAGTTTACTACTAGTTACTACTAGCTATATTCTCAAAAAAAATAAAATAAATAAATATATATTCTGTCAGTTTTTGTGTTGGTTATAGGCTCTGTTTTGGTGTTGTCTAGATTTGGGGTTTGGTTGCGTGTGGTGTGTCGACAGCACTGTTTTGCATTTGTATATAGGTTGTGCCCCCCGTTCCCCCTCTCTTTATCTCTCTCTCTTTCTGTCTCTTGCTCTCTAAACGTCTCCGTCCCGGTCCTGTCCTCAGCCATGCCGGATGCCAGCTTTAAATAAAGGCAGCAGCAGGAGGAGACTCAGTCTCGTCCTGCTGCTAACATTAAAATCTGTTCGGAGAGTAAAAGGCTACAATCAGACAATATTGCACGCCCCAGCTGCCGAACAGGACAAGGGAAAAAAAGAAAAAAAAACACTAGCCGGTGATCGCTCGTATTCTGCTACGGAGCTCTTTATACAACTCGCTCTGGCGCAATTTGCTTCCATCTCGCCTCTCCAGTGTTTTTTCGGACGGGGTTTTTATTAAAAAAGTGTTTTTCAACCACCGTGGCGTTCTCTGCTGGTTTTTGACTGTGCTGCTTCCCGTTTACTGCGCATGTCACACGTCATTACGTACGAGGGAACACATGCACGGAACAAACACTCCCCCGTTTAATCCGCGCCGCTGTCAGGCGCGTTTAAGGGACACGGAGCGGATTGTGGATCGGTGTAGACCACCTCGTACAGTCGGCTCCGAAATACAATCGGCTCCAAGTGAAGCGGATCCTCTCTGTGTTTACATGACACATTTACAATCCGCTCCACGTATAATCAGCTTATACGTGGTCCATGTAAACGTGCCTACTGTGAGCACGGAGGAGGTGGGAGGGTGCTCTGGGATGTGAGCCCGTCGAAGACTGCTGGTCCCGATGGTGTCCAGGGAAGGGTACTGTCGGGCTGTGCAGACCAGCTAGCGGGAGTTTTTACATTCATCTTAAACCTCTCGCTGGCTGCCTGCTCGGTCCCCAGTTGTCTGAAATCTGCCACGTACCCATCCGCAAGAGGCAGTCAGTCAGCGGCCTGAATGACTACAGACCAGTGGCTCACACTTCCACTGTGATGAAGTGCTTTGCGAGACTGGTTCTGGTTCTGAGGTACTTAAAATATTTACTGCCTCCCAGTCTCCATCAGCACCAATCCACATACAGAACCACCAGGTCCACAGGTGATTCCATCAGCACAGCCTTCCACAGTGTATAAACACCTTGAACAGTTGTGCCAGGATGTTGTTTCTGGACTTCAGTTCTGCTTTTAACACACTTGTTCCGAGCAGACTGTTGTTCAAACTGCGCAGTTTGGATATTGACGAGAGCCCCTGCGGATGGATCGGAGATATTCTCACTGATGGTCGGCAGTCAGTCAGGCTGGGGGATCACCGGTCCTCAACCCTGGCCGTGAGCACTGGGGCACCCCAGGGCTGTGTGCTCGGCCCACTGCTGTACACCTCGTACACCCATGACTGCACAACCATTCACAGCAGCAACATCTTGGTAAAATTGGTGGATGACACCACTGTGGTGAGGCTGATCCATGACAACAATGAGACGGCCTACAAGGAGGAGGTCCTCTTCTCATCCGAGGGGACCTGGTGGAGCGGGTCAGTGACGTCAAGTTTCTGGGAACGTACATTTCACAGGACCTCACACGGGGCAACAACACCAATGTCCGCGTGAAAAAGGCACAACAGCGCCTGTGCTTTTTGAGGTCACTGAGAAAGGTCAAGGTGTCCAGGACCTGCTGCTGTCCTTCTATAGGTGTTGCAGAGAGCATCCTCACCCACAACATCTTGGTGTGGTTCATGAGCAGCTCTCAGGGTGGCAGGAAGCTCTGGATAGAGTCAGGAAGTCAGCACAGAGCTGTCCTCTCTGTCCAACATCTACAACACCAGGGCCACAAGCATCCCCGTTGACCTCGGAGAGCCTGTTCTCACTGCTGCCCTCAGGGAGGAGGTACAGCTCCATCCAGGCCCGCACCTCAGGATTCACCAGGTCCTCCTACCCCAGAGTAATCAGAGTGCTGAACACAGTACACTGTTCAACTGTCCACTGTCAATGTGAATATTTCTGCACAGATGTAAAAATATTGATTTCTCAACTGTAAGTCTACAATACATATATGTCTCTGTGCAATATATATGTTCATACATTGTCCTATTGCTGCTACCGGGCTCTCTGCTGCACATCAGCACATCTGTACATTTGTACTTTATATTCCTACACCCCCTTGGACTTTTGCTGCTCTGTGTGTATATATTTTATTATTTATTGCTATTCTTTCTTCTCCTATTTTATCTTTTTATTCACACCAAAGAGTGTTTTTTAAATTTCGTCGTACATGTATGATGACAATAAACGCATTCTATTCTATTCTATTCCATTCTATTCTATTCTATTCTGTTCTATTCTGTCAAAAGATAAAAACAGTTTGAGTTGAAGTAGGCTTAATTGGGAGATCTTGATTAGCAGAGAGTGTAAAGATAATGAAATGAAGGTTTTTTTTGTTTTGTTTTTTTTGAGTTCCTGCTTAGATGTTACTGTAAGGAGGACCACAAGGAACCATGGACATCATGAAGGCAGCCCCTGAAATAAGCTGGACCTGGGACCAAGAAAGACTGGATCAGACTGGTGTTAGGACGAGCCGAAGGCAGACTGTTCTGGAGAAGAGACAGTGAAACCATTTTATCTGTTGTTTCATGGCTGAATTAATGTGATGTTGAACGCTGATCAGCTGATCAACATTAAGAATGATCAGTGAGGAATTCAAGCTAAAGAGAAGTCTGACAAAGTAAAAAAAAAAAAAAAAAAAATCAAAGGACAGCACCAGGAGGGATATAGGAAAGAAGAAGAAGAAAAAATGTGTTGGGAAGGAGAGATTTCAAGTCACTTTATGCTAAAATTTTGGCGAAGTTAGCATAGAGTGCCCACAACCTGAGCAAAGGAAGCCCAGAGAGGACAGGAGAAAAAGTAACATGCAAAAGGCTTGTGCACCAAGAGTAACGAAACATTGACGTCCCCGGACTATCACACAGTACATACGGTGCTGACATTCACAGAAACAAAAGACAATGAAGCACTGTTATTCTGAAACCCTTCTCAAGCATTCACCCTCTGAAGTGCAAGTGTTCCTCCAATTTTTTTTGGGCAATGGAGTTGCTGTACCTGATACCTTAATCACTGGTATGTTGTCCTCAAGTTTTGAATGAGGCCTCTCCTACTTGACCAGCAATACTTGCATTTTGGTGCACTACTATTATGAAGCCTTCCTGCTGAATGAGGGAACAAACATCCACACTGAAGAGCTCAGGCACCAAAATTACTCTTGAGCTCTACACCACCTATTTAGGACCCCTTATTTGCATAAGGGGAATCAGTCTTGAAAATAGG
The DNA here is from genome assembly GCF_902148845.1 of Salarias fasciatus. Lineage (NCBI taxonomy): Eukaryota > Metazoa > Chordata > Actinopteri > Blenniiformes > Blenniidae > Salarias > Salarias fasciatus. Next base: position 930,403 of record NW_021941376.1, on the reverse strand, counting down.
GATTGCTACCAAATTTCCTGACCACATTTAAGACTAACACTTGCACTATGATCGGTTCTGAAATACACCACATGAAAGATGGAGCCCTAAGTCTTTTTCACCAGTTACAACCCCCAACACAAAACAAAAAAAAGGTTTTAGTGACGACACATATACGATGACATGAAGCATCACAGCAGAATCTTTATTAGGTGGATCTAATAGGTAGATGGAAAGACAAAGCCCAAAAGTGGTGGAGAATGGTGGTGAGGTAGCAGACAATAAAGCACAAAATTAAACTCAAGATGAACAGTGAAGAGTCCCAAAAGATTTCCACAGTAGGACTGTCCATGGAGGATGGCTGTGAGGTCGCTGACCTCTCCTGACAGTTTGTGGAGGGTAAAGAAAGAAGGTGATGCTGCATTAAACAAGTGTGATTGTCTGTGTGCCAAGAAGTAGCTGCAGTGTGTTCAGACAACGACAGATTAGCCTGACCAGGAAGAGTCTACATGAGAAGCAGGGGGCATATAACAAAGCAAGACACATTATACTTTTTGGTTGAGATAAGCAATTACTTTCAATATAAATGTCAATGAGAGAACCTAACATTGCTAAAAAAACAAACAAAAACAAAACAAACACTTCTGACCATAGTCACTTGAGTGAAACTGGGTGTGTATTTAGCCCTTACAGTCAGTCACATACTCCAGATCACACTAGAGCCTCACTGGACGGAGATCAGACGTTCACATACCAGAGATCAGCAAGAGCAAGACTTTAAGGACTGATTACTTTAAGCATTGCTGATGCTCAGATAGCGGGTATGTTTCCTTCATTTGGAAAAAAAAAAAGGACTATATGTAAGGAATATTGAATCCGGGCGCAATTAACTAAAAACAAGCCAACGTCAGCTTCATCCATCACATTTGAGGGAGCGTGAATGAGGCAGAGGTTTGGTCTTGCAGAGCAGAGCAGTTCAGGGTTCCTTCAGCAGGGACTATAAGGTTGTGAACAGCACCAAACAGCTTTTGGAGGTGATGCTGCAGTTGGAGATGGGGCTGAGCCTTGTGCTGTGCTCCCTGAGGCCTTCAGGCTGGTCTTACCTTGCAGCTGGACCAGAATGCTGTGCAGCAGTGGCAGGTGCCGGCCGGCGTGGCCGCAGGTAGATTCTACCTCTGTGGGCATGTGTAGCTGCACTGGTGGCCTGTCTGCCTGCTCCGCTGCTCGAACCACCCTGGACTGTGAAAGTCCTGCCCATATTACGTGACCTTGCATCTGTGGAGCCTCCAGCAGTGGATCCTCCAGCAGTGGATCCTCCAGCTGTGGAGCCTCCAGCAGTGGATCCTCCAGCAGTGGATCCTCCAGCAGTGGATCCTCCAGCTGTGGAGCCTCCTCCTGATGGCACCCGTCCAGCTGGAGTGTTCCTTGCCGGGGTGGTCACTCTTGTGGATGTGGGCCCTCTGGGTGGCGCCGGCAGGCCAAGCGAAGCCACGGGACATGCTCTCTGACACTCTGCCCTGGTCATGAAGTTGTTGTTGTTGCCATGGCAACCTCCATACCAGAAGTGTGCACACTTGGATGTAATGACATCAAAGTGGTAGCGTGACACCCAGCTGCTGCAGGACCCGGCAGCTCGAGGCAGAGAGCAGATGGACTGCTGAACTGCAACAAAGAAGACATTGGATGAGTCAAACTCAGTTCACGCTGAGTTTGATTTCTGTCACACCAAATACAACACAGCCACTTTTACAGAGAAAAACTCAACTATTTCCCATGATATTCATGAAAAACACTTATGTTTAACGGAAAGAACCCTGCAGAACCAGGCTCAGATGGGGAGACTTTCTAATGTTTCCTTTGGGGTGAGGGGACTGAAGGACGGCAAAGGAGAGAGCACAAAGCTACAAGCAGGGCTGCGCGGTAAACATAGTGTGATGGCGGAAACCATATAAGTTTGGCCACGGTGGAGATTTGCGCTCCACAGTCATACTGTTATCTCACCTGATACAGGTTAACTGCTACTACGTAAATAAAATGTGCGGAAACGATCATTCAATCCTTCTCTTTGACTGAAAAACGGAGCATCGCTTCATTGAACAGGTTCCAGCTTCTTCTGGTCATGTCTTCCCAACTAATGACACTCTTTTTCTATCAATATGCAGACAGCCTGGCTTCAGGAGCCATCCTTCTTCTGTGGTGTCTGTGTAAAAATAAGGTTGAACAAACAGGTGTGCAAACAGCACACCTAGTGGCATGAAGTGCAAGTGCAGGTGAATTAAACTACAAAACCCATTCAGAAACATTTCCACTACAGGTTTTACACCACAAAATGTATACCGCCATAGATATCGTTAGCGTGAAGGGATTTCATTTATACCGTGATATGAATTTTAGGTCATACTGCCCAGCCCTAGCTACAAGCAAAAATGTACAATTCCATTTGCTGCAGACTGTGGAAACACTGACTGTAGTCTGTCCTCTCACAACATGTCAGCTTGTGTCTGACATCAAAGCAGGGCCTGTGGTTGTGAGTCCATGCTGCAGATCACATGGGGCCGACACTGAAGACTGGGCCTGAAAGTGTCAGACTCCACTTCCTACGTCCTTACAATGTCAGGATTTAAATGAATGAACTTGAAGTGAGAATGAGGCCCTGGAGGACGGGGTGAGGGGGTGAGGGGGTGAGGTGGAGAACCAAACCAGATTCAAATCATACATTTCATGACTGATCAGACTTTCAATGTTTAATGAAGCTTTTCTAACCAGACAGCAGCAGGTTGATTTTTACTGAAGCTGCTTTTCTAGACAGAGGGCTCAGCAGGATTCTGCTGATCTGTGAGAGTCTGAGATCCACACACCTCATGTTCTCCATGTTCTCCACAGAACCGTGGAGTCAGGACTCAATCTGCTGTGTCATCTTAAAGAAGGCTCCTGATCTAAAGTGTTTCCTGTGCAGCGCTGTTTACCAAAATTTCTACCAAAATAAAAGCTTTTGTTAGATTCCACACTCCGTGTTGCTCTGGTTGTATGAATGTCTTTTCCTTCTCTTTATTTTGATGAATTGTCGTGCTGCTCAGCCATCAGCCTGCTGCTCTTATGTAACAAATATATTGCAGTATAACAACATGGAATATGGAAAATATGAAATTTTCAAGGAAATATTTTTCCACGCACAAGATTTAATATCTCTAAATGAGGCAGCTGTGTCTCGGTTGGTGGAGCAGTCATCTTACGGGAGGTTGTTGGTTCAATTCTCCACCTCCCCCACCCATATGCCGAGGTGTCCTTGGGCATGACAATGAATCTCAAACTGCCCCCAATGGATGGATTTTGAGTGCCTTGAGCCGCCTCCACTGGTGCGTGAATGAGATAATGCAGCGTGAAGTGCTTTCAGCTCTGCTGTAGCGGCGTAGAAAGCGCTATATAATTGTACAACATTTAACATTTTCATATTTTCTATTTTCCAGTATAGTACAATATACTGAAATCATCTAATCATGTAGTTGCTGCTGCACAGGTCCCTCTTGTAAATGAGCCCCTGGGTCTCATTGGGATAACCTGCATAAATAAAGGTTAAATAAAAAAAATGTCAAAAAATCAGCAATTATTAGTATATTTTGCATCTTGTGGAGGGGTCGCTCGCTGCCATGCACGGCGTGTTATGCCTGATTTTTCTTTTCCAAACTGCTTCTCCTTCTTCTTCTTTTGTTTCGTTGGATCACAAGCAGCTTTAAGGGGCATAGCGCCACCTACTGTACAGGAGTGTGAAGTGTCACATCACAAACTTCTTAGTTTCCTAAACTACAGTGCGAGACGAGGGTCACGAGAGTTAATCACGTCACATGAATTAGTGGCGTCAACAGGAATTTGAATTAACCCGTTAATGCCGCGCTAATTTTGTCAGCCCTAAAATACAAACTTTGTTCAAATTAGAGACTATTTAAACTTCCTAAATGGAGCAGGGAGCAGTGGGAGGATATCCCCTCCATTCTCTCATGGCGGTTGGGTGTGGAGGCTGTGGTGGAGGATGGTGATGGTGGCAGGATGACAGGATGGACTCCAGCTGAGCCGAGCCGTCGGCCCACAGACGGAGGGGACCGGTTTGTCTGTGAATCTTTTCAGATTCAGAGTTATGATGCAGTAAATTAAAATCTATCAATCCTGTCATTTAGAGCCTGCACTTCCCATCATTAATCCAGCTCCACCCGCTGTTAATCTGCTCCGTCACTACATGTAGAGAAAATGATCGACATGGCTGCTTTATTTAGAGTCTTTTTTTTTCTGTTTCTAAGTGTCTGTGTTTGAATGATGGTGGTAGTGGTGGTGTCTACAATAATTAGTCCACACACACACACACACACACACACACACACACACACACACACACACACACACACACACACACACACACACAGTCAAGTCTCCAGTCAGTGGTATTCTGAGTTTCAGGACAGTCTTTCATTGATGAGCATCAGAACTGTGAACCAGAGAGAACCAGAGAGGAGCTTCCTGTCCTGTGTGGCAGAGCAGCACGGAGGAAAAGGGATAAAGGGATGCAGGGTTACTGGTGACTCCTAGAGTCTCTAAATGGACACTAGGTGGAAGAGCCTTTAGCTATCAGGCACCGTTTTTATGGAACCAGCTTCCAAGTGGTGTCAAAGAGGCAGACACAGTCTCCACATTTAAGGTTAGGCTCAAGACGTTTCTCTTCGATGCAGCCTATGATCAGGTCAGCTAGGGATTCTAAACTAAACTAAACCAAACTAAACTAAACTAAACTAAACTAAAACAAACCAAACTACAGTAAACCAAACTAAACTAAACTAAACTAAAACAAACCAAACTACAGTAAACCAAACTACAGTAAACCAAACTAAACCAAACTAAACCAAACCAAACCAAACTAAACTAAACTAAACTAAATTAAATTAAACTAAACCAAACCAAATTACACTAAACAAAATTAAACTAAACCAAACTAAATTAAACTAAACTAAACTATACTAACTAAATACTAGTTTAAACAGTTAAGTATCCACAAAGCTGCCCTAGGAGCTAGAATGCTGTGGGAAGTACGGTGCACTGAGCCCTGTCCTCTAATGTCTGAATGTTCTTCCCTTTAGTCCCTTCATTGCTTTTCCCCTGCTGTCCCCCCCTTCGAAGGGGAGGTCTTCTCCAGTTTCAGTTGCTGACTCCACTATTACGAAGGCCTATGAACAAGCTCCGTCCGGACCGGGAGGACACCCCTGTCGGTCCTGCCCGTGGACTGGCTTCGGTTCTACTTCTGGGATCCGTGGTTCTTGTGCTGGACCGTCCAACGAACTGTCCTCAACATAGTCCTAGGCTTTACTTCTTATTGTCTCATGCTAGCTGTTGCCAAAGCTGTCCGTCCCTGGGAGAGGGATCCCTCCATACTGTGGTTCTCCCCAAGATTTCTTCTTCTCCCACTGGGTTTCTGGAGTTTTTTCTTGCTGGATGTGAGGGTCTAAGGCGGTGGTTGCTTCGTTCTGTCTCGTTACTGTAAATATTGACATATTACCATTATGCTTATTCACTGTTTTTACTTTTACCGACAAATGTAACATCTTGAAGCCTCTGAGGCAGCTGTTGTTGTGATACTGGGCTATACAAAAATAAATTGATTGATTGATTGATTGAAAAACTGTAATACAACAATATTTCGATCAGAATTTGTCCTGAAATTCATCTTCTACAAATGGACCCATCCCAGATGGATGCACAGATCACTGGTGATCACGGAGGAAAGGAGGAAGAACAAAAAGTGTTTTTAGAGCTTCCGAGTACTGAGTCTCAAATCCAACAAGTCCGCAGAATCAATGCATAACAGAACAGTTTTTTGAGCAGAATGGACTAAGGATAGAACAATTATCGGCCAGGCCGATATTATCGGCCGATATTGGGCATTTTTCTAATAATCAGCATCGGCCTTTTTTTTCCACCAATAGCCGATAAAATAAATTTACCGTATTTTCCGCACTAAAAGCCTCTAATTTTCTCAAAACCCGCCTTATATTTCGGTGCGCCTTTTTTGCGGAAAATACAGTAATAAAGACCACCTGGTTGTCAGTCCGTTGTCTTGACTACGGTTCCCATAATCCTTTGCGACGTGATCACATGAGCAAACAACTTCTGTTTGCTTGTAGCTAAGCTAGCCAGTTCAAACAGAACGGCAAACATGAAGCTTGAGGCAGATTCTCCACCTCTGACCCGTCAGTCTGTCCTGCAGTCTCCCGACCGGAGAGCACGGCGCGCGGCTGCACAGCCGTCCGATGCCGGCTGGAGAGCGGCCGGTCACCGGCCGACAACCCGCTCGCGGGGACGCCGGAAGCGGTCGGCCGGCGGCCGGCAGCGGATTACAGTCAAGTCGGCCCCAAGCCAGGTCGACCCCGACCAACTCGGCCCCACGCCTCTTCTGTCACGCTCTCACGCCACACATTGAAAACTGAAAAAAATTACTGGTAATTTGTCTGGTGCATCGCTGCTGTGCAACCGGGAGGAATCAAACACAAGCCTGTCACATACCTACCGGTAATATATATATATGTATATATATGTATATACATATATATAAATTTTTTTTTTTTCAGTGGCATGAGTGCGTGACAATAGACGCGTGGGGCCGAGTTGGTCGGGGTGACTTGACTGGTTACCGTGTCGAAAACAGACTGTCTGCCGAAAAATGACTGCCCTCGACGGGGGCGCGCATCGATTAGTGATAACATTGATTTAAAGGGTTTTTTTTAGCGTTACAGTAGCCTACAACTTTAGTTCAACCAGGATTCTCCATTATTTTGTTTTATTTTCTTTTTCCTACAGTACACGGACATACAGGGGACAAAATACAAGAAAATGAAGGACAGAGTTGTGTCATCAGCAGCGACAGATAGTTAAATATTGGAGTTTTGGGGAAGTTATGGATGAGATATGACTGAATTATTGTGAGTGAGTGTGTGTGTGTGTGTATGTGTGTGTGCATGTGAGTGTGTGATAAATATAATATATAATAACAATATTAATAAAATAATCACAAAATTACAAACTGAACATAAACAAAAGGCCTGAGTATAATGAATGTAGAAGTGTTTTCCACTGAACACATCACATCTCTCTTCGCCTGAAGTCACTACTCTGGGCTGTGGAACAAAGCCCCGCCCACAGCTAAATTTTGATGGCAAAATGTTCATTTTTACTGCAAATGAATATCGGTTCGACATACCAGTTATCAGTTTCCATAAGTACCAATAATCGGCATCGGCCCTAAAAAAGCCATATCGGTCGATCCTTAGAATGGACGCATTCCTCTGGATCATATCTGGCTGACATGGCTGCAAATTCCAGTAAAACCTAGAGTTCTTTTGTTCCGAGCCAATGCACTGAAAGAAACACAGACGTCAGGGTCATTCACTAATTTGCCAGAGGTCACAGGTCATTCTAGTCCCATGAAAATGGTATATCATATAAAAATCCATAGCTGAGACGCACCGTTGTATTATTTGCAGGGTGAAAAGCATGGGGAACAGCAGCGGCTTACAATCTGGAAATTACAACACTTAGATTAAACTTAAGGTCATGAAAATGATTTGTAAGCAGGTCTTTTAAGTTGATTACTCAGGCGAAGTGAAGGGGCGGGACTTCCTTCCTCCCACTCCATTTTTTTACTGAACATGGAAAAAATAAACTAATTTTGATTCTCTCATTACTGTTGTTGTTTTGTTGTTCTACGTTTATGTCTTTAGTTTATAGTCTGGTACTATGTTTAAATGCTGTTCGTTTTTAAAAAAAATAAATAAATAAAAAGTTGGTTAACAAACTAAAGAGACTGACTTTGGGTTGAAAGGGTACAACAATTATGAAGTGGACTGGAGTAAGAGAAGAGGAAGTGATGAGGCATTTTATGTGCAGAGTGGTTTAAGATGCAATTGAGCTGACAAAATAAAGGAAAGCATCACAGCTGAAATACATTCCATTAACTTTGAGAGGATATCTCTGATTGCATCTGAAGGATCTGTCTCTGAGTCATTTCTGGATACTGCCCGTAGTCTTTCTGGAAAGTCTGTGGTAAGAAGGCACTATTTGTTTGTGATGATTTTAATATTGATTTAATAAAATGGAATTAACACAAACTGATGTCAGATTTTAGTAACAATGTCTAACAGAGACTCAGAAACTGAGTAGGACAAGTCCAGAAAGTGCAACACTTACTATTGGCAATGTTATCAATGGTCACAATCAGGAAGGCCACAACAGGAGGCCACAGCAGGGGGCCACAGCAGGGGGCCACAGCAGGGGGCCACAACACAGCAGGAGGCCACAGCACAGCAGGAGGCTACAACAGGAGGCCACAGCACAGCAGGAGGCCACAGCAGGAGACCACAGCAGGGGGCCACAGCAGAAGGCCACAGCACAGCAGGAGGCTACAACAGGAGGCCACAGCAGGGGGCCACAGCACAGCAGGAGGCCACAACACAGCAGGAGGCCACAGCAGGGGGCCACAGCACAGCAGGAGGCCACAGCAGGGGGTCACAGCACAGCAGGAGACCATAGCAGGGGGCCACAGCAGGGGGCCACAACACAGCAGGAGGCCACAACAGGAGGCCACAGCAGGAGACCACAGCAGGGGGCCACAGCAGAAGGCCACAGCACAGCAGGAGGCCACAGAAGGGGGCCACAGCAGGGGGCCACAACACAGCAGGAGGCCACAGCAGGGGGCCACAGCACAGCAGGAGGCTACAACAGGAGGCCACAGCACAGCAGGAGGCCACAGCAGGAGACCACAGCAGGGGGCCACAGCAGAAGGCCACAGCACAGCAGGAGGCTACAACAGGAGGCCACAGCAGGGGGCCACAGCACAGCAGGAGGCCCAACACAGCAGGAGGCCACAGCAGGGGCCACAGCACGCAGGAGGCCACAGCAGGGGGTCACAGCACAGCAGGAGACCATAGCAGGGGGCCACAGCAGGGGGCCACAACACAGCAGGAGGCCACAACAGGAGGCCACAGCAGGAGACCACAGCAGGGGGCCACAGCAGAAGGCCACAGCACAGCAGGAGGCCACAGAAGGGGGCCGCAGCAGGGGGCCACAACACAGCAGGAGGCCACAGCAGGGGGCCACAGCACAGCAGGAGGCCACAGCAGGGGGTCACAGCACAGCAGGAGACCATAGCAGGGGGCCACAGCAGGGGGCCACAACACAGCAGGAGGCCACAACAGGAGGCCACAGCAGGGGGCCACAGCAGAAGGCCACAGCACAGCAGGAGGCCACAGAAGGGGGCCACAGCAGGGGGCCACAACACAGCAGGAGGCCACAACACAGCAGGAGGCCACAGCAGGGGGCCACCGGCCTCTTCTTGTCCAGCACGGCCACCACCAGGGTTAGTGCAGCGCTGCTAGCCACGGCTGCACCAAGCTGCTAGCTTAGGCTATCCCTAATTGCTGGACATAAATGCATTGCAATATTTTGGAGAAAAAAAAAAAAGAAAAAAAAAGAAGGGAGCCACACGGTGATGCAGTGGTTAACGCTCGTGCCTCACAGCAAGAAGGTCCTGGGTTCAAACACCTGCCAGGGCTCGGGTGGAGTTTGCATGTTCTCCTCGTGTGTGCGTGGGTTCTCTCCGGGTACTCCGGCTTCCTCCCACGGTCCAAAAACATGCACGTCAGGTTAATTGGTCACCCTAAATTGCCCCTAGGTATGAATGTGTGAGTGAATTTCCTTTAAAGCACACATCAACCTGGCTTGTAAAACAGCATATTTCCACTTGCGCAACATAGCTAAAATAAGAAACATTCTACCGAGAAGCGATGCAGAAAAACTCATCCATGCATTTGTTTCTACTAGACTGGACTACTGCAACTCCCTTCTCGCAGCCTGCCCAAAAAGTGCATTAAAAAACTTTCAGTTGGTTCAAAATGCGGCCGCCAGATTATTAACCGGAACTAGAAGACGTGAACACATTACTCCCGTTCTAAAATCTCTTCACTGGCTTCCTGTCGAGTTTAGAGTTAGATTTAAAATCCTTCTCCTCACTTACAAAATCCTAAATGGGATGGCTCCGACCTATCTCCAAGATGCTTTAACGCCTTATCAACCAATCAGAGCACTTCGCTCTCAAAATGCAGGGTTACTGGTGACTCCTAGAGTCTCTAAATGGACACTAGGTGGAAGAGCCTTTAGCTATCAGGCACCGTTTTTATGGAACCAGCTTCCAAGTGGTGTCAAAGAGGCAGACACAGTCTCCACATTTAAGGTGAGGCTCAAGACGTTTCTCTTCGATGCAGCCTATGGCCCTGTCCACACAGAGCCAAGCTCAGACAAATCCGCACAAATATTTGTACTAAGTCACCCATCGTCCACACGGAGCCAGCGTCTCAGGGCTCTGAAAACGACAAAGTTTGAAGCCGGGTCCCAGAGTGGAAAAATCTGAAGACGCGCCTGAGACGTCTCCGCTGTGACGCCTTTGCCGCACATATATATTGAAACGATTGCGTCATCGCCCCGCTTCTACAACAGGACACATGCGCGGAAGTCCGACAGAACCACAACAACAATGGCGCTTCAAAATGTCTTTTAAATATCTGTGTAAAATAGTAATTGTACCTCGTCGTCCGTCCACACCAAACTTTCCTTAACTTTCGCTCCGGAGGTCGCCGTCTTTGCGTTTGTTTGCAATACAACGTGAATACAACGCATTTTTATATGCATGCACACTACCCAACTATTACTGCACTGCAGTGCCGCCAGTGGGCGTGGTTATGTATTACAGCGTTTACATGCATCTTCAGTTCACTAATGTGGACGCGTTTGTTTTTTTTGCTGACTCCCGTCTTTATGCAATTCGTTTTGTAAAATATGACCGTTTTGGCTCCGTGTGGACAGGGCCTATGATCAGGTCAGCTAGGGATTCTAAACTAAACTAAACTATCAAAACTACACTAACTAAATACTAGTTTAAATACTAAACTATCCACAAAGCTGCCCTAGGAGCTAGAATGCTGTGGGAAGTACGGTGCACTGAGCCCTGTCCTCTAATGTCTGAATGTTCTTCCCTTTAGTCCCTTCATTGCTTTTCCCCTGCTGTCCCCCCCTTCGAGGGGGAGTCTTCTCCAGTTTCAGTAGCTGACTCCACTATCACGAGGGCCTACGAACAAGCTCCGTCCGGACCGGGAGGACACTCCTGTCGGTGCTGCCCGTGGACTGGCTTCAGTTCTACTTCTGGGATCCGTGGTTCCTGTGCTGGACCGTCCAACGGACTGTCCTCAACATAGTCCTAGGCTTTACTTCTTATTGTCTCATGCTAGCTGTTGCCAAAGCTGTCCGTCCCTGGGAGAGGGATCCCTCCATACTGTGGTTCTCCCCAAGATCTCTTCTTCTCCCACTGGGTTTCTGGAGTTTGTTCTTGCCGGATGTGAGGGTCGAAGGCGGTGGTTGCTTCGTTCTGTCTCCTTACTGTGAATATTGACATATTAACATTATGCTTATTCACTGTTTTTATTTTTACCAACCAATGTAACATCTTGAAGCCTCTGAGGCAGCTGTTGTTGTGATACTGGGCTGTACAAAAATACATTGATTGATTGAATGGTTGTCTGTCTGTTAGGGGTGTAACGATACACAAAAATCTTGGTTCGATACGTACCTCGGTTCTGAGGTCACGGTTCGGTTCGGATTCGATACAGTAGGGAACAAAATGCAAAACCTAAATGTTCTTGTTGTTGTCCATGCTTCCCATGTCTGCGTGTCTGTGTCCGCTTTGTGGCACATCACCGATGCAAACGCTCTTCTCTCCTGCTGCATTTGGGCTCAGCTGTGCACGTTCCATGCAGGCGCACTGAAAACATGATTTGTGAAATTTTGGGGGGGCCCTAAATATTGGAAAAATGCTGTTTCCCCCCAAGTATTTCCTTTAATTCATTATTATTGATTTAGTATGATCATAATCATGGATTATATGCAGAATTCGACCAATTTTAATGGATGATTTGCGCATCACTATTTCACTTTAATAAAGATGCCGACCTGCATGCAGTACTGGTCCTCACCATTGAAGCGTGGGGGCGCTATGCCTTAAGCGTCACTGAAAGCAGACATATTCCCTCCGAGGCACGCGCATCCCCCCCAGTAAGTGAGCCCCCCCGACAGCCGGTATGGTTCCACACTGCTTCTCTTCAGTGGCAGCCCTCCTCCTCCTCCTGACAGAGTCTGCTCTCTCCGTCCAGCTTTTCTCTGAGTTTCTTCAGACGGAGTTGCAGCCTGTTCGCTTCACAGACTCACTTTTCAAAGTCAGCGTCTGTCATGGTTTGTTGCTGTGGCGCTCTGGCGCATGCGTGTACCGGCACGGTCACAAAATCTGTCCTGCGCGCGGACGTCCGTGGACAGAAATTCATGACATTACGTCCCAGAGACCAAGGCGCCACGCGGACATGTGAAGCATGGACGAAGCTGCTAGCAGTAGCAACCATGGCACACCTGCAGCCATCCGGCCCGTGAGCCAGGGAAAAAAAATAACTTTGGCCCGTGAACTCACCCGGGGACAGTCCTGTACCGAACCGAACGGCCCGTACCGAAATACAAATACATGTATTGTTACAGCCCTACTGTCTGTATATGTCAGCCCTGCGACAGACTGGCGACCTGTCCAGGGTGACCCCGCCCTCACCCACAGCAGCTGGGATCGGCTCCAGCCACCCACGACCCCGAAAGGGAGCAGCGGTAGAAAATGAATGAATGAATAAATGAATTATGGGAAAGTGAAAACCCACCCACTGCTTCAATGTGGCTGAAGGAAACTGCATCATACATGGCCTCTGAAAAAATTATGTTCAATATGAAGAAAAAACCTCATCTTTTTGAAAAATGTTGGGGTGACTTTAAAGGGTACCTTCATAACCGCTCACAGGGAGCTGGCTGAGCGCCGCTGCTGCTGTGGCAAGCCAATAGTCCTGGTTCTGCTCCTCTACAGCCAACCGTTGACCCTTGCTAGGCTTTGAGGCTCTCTCGGGTCACTCACGGTCCGGTGTTACTATTACTATTATTACTATTATCACTTATCTCATTTATTCGTTATCCATATTATTATGGCTTGCCTACGCATATATGAAAATAGGTGTGTAGACACACTAGATTATACTTATGGAAATATACTGCTTTGCTTCCTTTTTTTCTCTCTAATTTATTTTCTGTTTTATTTTTGTTTTATTTTAATTTGTTTTGTTAGGGTTAGAGTTGGCTTAGAGGGTTTGATTTGGGTGGGGGTTGGATGTGGGTTTATGTACTAGCTCCATTATTGTTAATGATTCTTTGATTTGTATTTGCAGAAACACTAATAAATACATTGTTAAAAAAAAAAAAAAAAAAAGAAATGTCATTTGAGGTGATTCAGACAGTGTTTCTGCCAAAGATTTCTGGGTGTAATATCAACGAACAGGATATCTTTAAAGGACCTGTATCCTGTTTTTTTAGCTCATCCAAACCCCATTATTGGCATTAACATGGTAAGAGTTTCTTTTTGGCGCTAAGGAAAAGTCATTTTGTGTGAAATAAAAGATTTTCTGGGGCTAATTCTGAAACCCGGAAGAGAAAACGCTCCGTTTCACTGAAAATCCCGCCTCTCCCCCTGTGGACTTTGACTGACAGCGAACTTCAACCAATCAGAGCTTCAAAACAAATACGTCATGCGTTAGCGTCTCTAAGGGTTAGCTTTAGCTCTTTAGCTCTAGCTTCTCTACACGCGAAAACGTCTTTTCCTGTTAGAAGCTCACCAAGCGCAGACCCTTCAGACTCTTGCTCCTACTTGATTGTTGCTTTCAGACGATGGTTAAAGTTTATCTCCGTAATCGGAGTTACAAAAAGAAGAGTGGTGGGAGGAGTTCAGCTTTGTGTCGTACTCAGGTTTGAAGAGTTTCAAACGAGCTGTTTTCTACCCGAAGGGAGGGGCTGCTGTAGAGAGCAGCAGACTGAAAGAGATTACTCAGACATGCGTGGATGAAATCAAATAACATTTTACGGGTGGTTTTAAAGGGAAATCAACTTTGTGGCATGCTGAAAACCTTAAAAAAGTGGATTTTGCATGATATAGGTCCTTTAACATCTGCATGACGTCAAACAGCCACCTGGTCCGTGGACACCGACAGTGGCTACAGGTCGCTCCAGTGTCGGTGCAGCTGTGGACACTCAGCCCAAACCCTCTGAGGAACGCAAAAACAAGATTCTCACTGTGGTTGGGTGGGCTGGGGCACCCCTCTCCGCTGGGGCCCTCTGCAGGCGTGCTGCGGTCATAGCAGCAGCCATAGGTGGTGGTCCGGCACCGCACAGCATTCTCAGTGGGGAGAGAGGGAGCAACCTGAGGAGACATGATTCAGCAAACTGAAAAACATGATAGAGGTGGGAGAGAGGAGCAGCATGGCCACACACATCACACTGTTGACTTTTCATAAGAATCATGTCAGATCTGATATTCTTTTACTGCTACTGTTGCTGTTTTTCATTTACTGGTCATATTATTTCTTTATACTAAGCTTCTATTGGCTTCAGAGAAAATTTCCAGTAAAGTAATATCAGCTCAAAGCTGAACTATGATGCTCTTCTAAAGGTCGGGTTTTTGCTTACAGTGGGTGCTGGCGCCACATATTCCTCACAGCCCTCCCTGCTGGGCCCCTGAGCTGCAGTCGATCCATCTCTGCAGCAGCCATAACTAGGCACAAAAGAGACCGAATGAAGATGAGCCGACAGTCAAACCAAATGGACTGGACATTTAGGCAAAAAATAAATGTGCAACTCAGACAATTGAAATAAAACAAAAAACTTGGCACCAGTGTGGTGACTTGAGGAAATGGTTCTGGTTAAGGATAACCCCCAGCAGTGACTGTGGTCCCACAGCTGGGGCACCCCACTGTGATGGCAGGCTGCAGACCTGGTCTGGACGCAGGATGGCTGCACGGCAGTGGGAGCTGGAACATGGGGCAGCCAGCCCTCGGGGCCCTCCTGCTGCAGTGTGGCCGTCTGGGCAGCAGCCATAATGAGACTGGCTACAGTGGAGAGCCGGGGCGGAGCCGTGAGGGTCCTGGACTGTGTTGGTCTGGGCTGGATCCCTCAGCTCTGGCCTGCGTGCTGCGAGAGAACCGGGTGACGGAGAATTCAAACATTGCAAACTGACAAATTATTTTGAAAGGATATGCTTCCAATGAAGCCCCATGCTCTGCAGAGTCATGACAGACAGCACAAGTGTCACAAGATCACCAAACAACAGAAGAAAAATAATACAAGAAAACAAACTTACACATGGAAAGCAAAAGCATTTTCAGCTTTTCGAAAGTAATTCATAAAGCATATTCCTATTTGGAATTGTGACCATTGTGGAGGCACATGGGGCTGGAAATGCGGGCAGATTCCAGAAGCACCACAGCCAGCATCGGCACACTTCAGTGCTTCCAAAATATTTTAATCAGGTCAACAATGACAATGACGCCCTGAAAGCATGTCAGCCAGGCCTGGATAATGAGTGCAAGGACAGATTGGGGGGGCGGGCAGAGGGGCAGGAATGTAGCTGGAGCAATCACACCTACAGTAAACACTCACTGCTGCAAAGCACCAGGAGGAAGGTGGTCATGTTCCAGTTTTAACTGCTCTGAAACTGCCCCTGTGTTTACATGGGACTTTTCATTCTGATTAAAATGACCATGTAAACACCTGGAAACTGCATTCTGAATTAAGTCTAAATCTGAATGGACTCTATGGTGTGTCTGGCCTCAGTAAATGGCCAGACACACCTGCAGTCACCGGCTTCAGACCGTTTCTCACTTCATCATATTATCTTCATGGAAGTTTGCAGCTTGTGCTTTACATGTACTTATTTTTCATGTATTTTCATATACATTACACTTGAAATATTAATGTTTTTTATATGAATACTTTACGCATTCACTCGTTTTCAATACAATTTACATAAGATTGAGAGCATTCATCCTTATTTGGTCGAGAAGCTGAATGAAATGAAACAGAAATTAAATTCCAACCTGCTGGAGCATCTTCCACAATGGCCGGAAGCCAGTATGCGAGTTATCATGCCCACGTGGGTCCTGGACGCTGGGAACAACTGCACCAAGATCAGACAGAATAACCATTAAAAAGTGAAAGAACAGCTTATAATTCAGCCTCTTCAGTCCAAAATTCCACTGAAAGGGCACAGAAAGCATTCATGTCACTGCTGTCCATCAGAGCTTGGACTTCGGCCTGACTATCGGCCCCAAATGAGAGAAAGGTAAGCACGGTTTTTTCTAACCCTTTTTTCATTTGGGGGCTGCACTCAAAATAAAGGTTGATTCATCTTACAGTGGGTGCAGCACTACAACATGTGAGCACCTGCGGCCTGCTCAGTAGGCTTTTACAGACTGAATAGTATTTCCAGGCAAAATCACTCTGGTCCAAAAAATGCTTGGCCTCTGCCTTTACCCAGCAGTAGATCTACTGCATCGTTATGAATGAATCCAAGCTGTAAGTCTGCAAAGCTGTCCGGGCCATGTGCTTTACTTTCAGCCATGCAGCCTGTGGCTCGATAGCCAATCGTCACATCGGACAGACCACTTTTACTCATTGTCATTTTAACCTGTTAGGCATCTACTTTAATTAGCACTACTAGCACTACTACTATCAGGCACATCAGGCCGTTGTGATACTTGTTCCTGAGACAAGTACACCAAGGTTACAGACCCACATGTTCTGGAGATATCAACACTCACACAATAGTGTTCCAAACATCCTCGATAAGGATGTCAGCTCTTGGTTGGCAGCTGACATCAACACCAAATTGTCCAATAGTGACCAAAGTCCAGCCTCTCTGTCGGGGCCCAGCCCAGAAGAACATGGAATAAAAGCTCTGTCTCATCAACCATCAGGATCCTTTCGGGGCGAAATACTGCGTATCTTACCCTGTAAAGGTCCAGCTGAACATTACATCTGGCTGTACTTAAATAAATGGTAATAATCTGAAGTCAGTCGTTTTGGCGTTCTTTATACCAAGTATAGAATAAAAGAACTGGGTGGAGTCAGCTGGACGGAAGTCCGGGCTCCAACAAACCTCTGAAAAACAAAAGTATTGTACATTACTATCTTTCAACTCTTTCACTACTCTCATATTGCAGACACTGAAACCTTCTCAATGCAAAGCTGTAGCAACATAGACATCTTCCCAGCATAGGGCAGCCTGTCCCCACTACCAGCAGTCTGTCCTCTGGTGTCGTCCCTGTACATTCTAAACACGCAGTAGTTCAACCCCTGGTGAAGAAACCTGGCCTGGATCGGGCTGTCCTGGATCATTTTAGGCTCATCTCCAAGCTGCTCTTCATTTCTAAAATCCTGAAGAAGGTTGTCTCTCTGCAGCTGAAGAACCACCTGGACAAACAGGACCCTGGGGGTTTTCCGGTCCAGTTTTGAACCCCTGCACAGCACAGAGTCAGCTTTACTCAGGGTTTTTGACCACATCCTCCCGGTAAATGATTCTGGTGACTATAGGATTCTGGTTCTGCTGGACCTGACTGCTGCATTTCACACTCTGGACCACAACATCGTAATATCCTAACTGCAGCACTTGGGCAGCATCAGTGGTCCTGCACTCCTGTGGCTCAGGTAGACCTGGTAGACATTGGCCTTGCTGGCTCAGAATCCTCCACTCCACATCTTGTGGGGTTCCACAAGGCTCAATCTTTGAGCCTCTGCTTTTTTCACTTGGTTTGCTAAAACCAGGGTCCACCCTTAGAAGACATGATATCTCATTACACTAGTGTGTTGATGACAGCCAAGTTTAAAAGGTCAGCAATGCAGCCTGGATGGCATTAAACTGTCTTCAGATACAGTTCATGGGAACCAAACAAAAGCGATAGCATTTAAAAGCTGACCTTGGCGAAATGTACACACACACACACACACACACACCACTGAAAAAAAAGGTCCAACTTTGCTCAGAGGTGACAACCAGGATTTCTAGGTCCACAAGCCACAATAACTGCAGACTGCCTTCACGCGACTCTCCATTCTCACGATCGGCCTTCTCATATAAAGGGATTGAACAACGGAATAAAAACTGTCAAAAGACTTAAGAAACTTCTCTTGCAGCATCAGAGCAAAACTTATTGAGAACCAGTGGTGTTGCCATTGAAATGTGATTGTAATTTATTGTTTTAATGTTGAATGTCTTTTTTATTGGGGTGTAATTGTATGACTGATTGGGATTGAGTGATGTGCAAGTGTGATGGTAGAGCTCTGCGAATGTAGCGCTTTGTATATTTATAATTACCTGCTCAGAGACTACAGATGGAAATTAGCCAAGGCTAAATCTGGTGTGAAGCATCTTTGTTTTTCACACATTGTCCTTGTGAAATAAACCAATAAACTAAACTAAACACACACACAGCTCACGCTCATGTCAACAGGCCGTTTTAAAGCGATACTTCAACATTTTGGCAAATTGGCCCATTTAAGGCAATTCCCTCGTCATTTAGAACAGCCTACTTACTTGTTTTGTGAGGACGATCTGTTGTTTATTCAGCGGTGGGTCTGAGGAGAGCTTCACGGCGGACACAATGGAAGTGGATGGTACAGTTGCTTCTCTCGTCAAACTCATCAAATACACAATCCAACAACCCCAAAACACTTTGGTGGACACGTTATAATCCACACATTCACTACACTGTGGAACACCAACAAATAATACTGTAGCGTTACGACGCTGAAGCAAATACTGGGAACTACTTTTTCTTTTGAAATCACTTCGGCATTTTCAACATTTATGCTTCAATAACATCAACTGAAATAACTCCAACATAGAACTTGAGAAAAATGTGTGGGGATAAAGTAAAAAACATAAATAAATAACAATAATAAATAACATAATAAAAATAGACTCAAAATAAATAGCTGTATGAAATGTTTCACATTTGCACCTCCTGCCTGTACAGTAACAAACAACTTTCAGAATAAATGACTGTATAAAATGTTTCACATTAGCAGCACCAGGCCCCTCGACAGTAAACAAACACTCAAAGGTTTACTGGAGGATCAGAATTGTATGGTTCCAACTCGTAATTGGGCAGTCATAATGCCAATCAAAAGCCACGTCGGACCGCTTTTGCGTGATGACATATCATGTCGAGTCGCCGCCTCGATGCGCGCCTGTGTTTCGAGCCGCGCATGCGCAGAGCATTGTTTAGGAAGTGACATGCAGCGGGAGCGACCATCGCAGAAGCAGAAGCTGCAGAAGCGGCTTGTTCCTCCCGCGAACACCTCCGAACAGGGGCGGGGTGGCCCATATGTCTATGGGGTGGCCATCGGGAGGTTTCCCGAACGGCCGGTGTGTTCCAGGCCAGTGGAGTCTATTCCAGCCGGCAGCCACAAGCCCCCCCCCCCCCCCCCCCCCCCCCCCCCCCCCCCCCCCCCATTCGGTACCCATCCCTAAGCTCGCCCTCACAAAAAAAGTAAGTAGGCTGTTCTAAATGACGAGGGAATTGCCCTAAATGGGCCAATTTGCCAAAATGTTGAAGTATCGCTTTAACGGCCAGCTGCTGCGGGTGGAGGCTCGGGGAACAGGTGAGGGAGGTGGAGGGAGGTGGAGGACAGGACCGAGCGGCCAGCGCGGTGGGGTCGGCAGACTGGTTATTCTCTGCTACTCCATGATGACTGGTGGAAACGGCACCACCGCTGCCCCCTGTTGTCAACATGAGTAGCCTATTGCACATCCACATTTCTAACAGCGCTCACAGACGTGTGCAGCGTTTTGCGTAGTTTAGCGAAGCGGAGCGGACCAGCGTATTTTGATGTCAAACTGCGTACCTGCTACACAAAATGTGTACAGGTTTTCAGGTCTGCTAACTGGAGGACATAACACCTGTCACACATTGCACATACATTCAGGCTCCTGTTGATTGTTTTGTTCACATTTCAGCGTCCATAAACAGTGAAAACAAGTGAAAGATTTCATTTCTCACCAAATTCAAAGAAGCTATGCGAGAGAGCTGGGGGGGGCACGGGGTTTGGAGATCCTTCTCTGAGAAATTTTTAAGGATTTAGATGCAATTTCCTGCATTCTGGTGGATTTTAAACGATGAAAAAATGTTTAACTGATCCGTCTCTTGTCCAAGATGGGTAAAAGAGGAAGAAGCTCTGGCTGCAGCGCTCTGCATAAAATGATATCTTGATAATTAAAACTGGAGGCCATGAGGACGCTTCACTACAATTTGACATAATTTGCCAATAGAACTGTGTAAAGGTAGGTTCCTCGGTATTTTTATGAAAGGTGCAGAATGTTTTTCCATCAGGTACAAAACTGAAAACGCTTAAGAAGCAGAAGTCACTGGTCAATTCTATGACAGCTGAGATTTCAGGTAAATCATTGTTGAGTAAACAGGATCTGATCATGATAAAGTGAAGGGAATGATAAGAACGGTGAGTAAAAGAATAAAAGGCCATCAGCTGACAAGCTTCCTTTCTGAGACGCTGTCCTTCTCACCTTGTGGGCTGTAGCACGGCTGATTGTTGCAGCGCTCCACTGCAGAGGGCTTTGGGTGAGCATTACACTGCTCCACGGGGTGCAGGTTCCTCTGGCTGTCTGAGCAGATCACCTGACGCTCTCGAGAGCCGGAGCTGCAGCTCCTGGAGCACTGCCAGAGAAAAGAGAGATAAGCACTGAATAACTGGCCGTTTGGCACTGGCGGGCTGGTAACTGGCTACTATGAAGAAATTAAATATTTAATTAGTTTTAAGTTGGCATAAAAAAATAAATAGCTTGATTTGCGAGAAAAACAAAAAACATTCTTCTTGGTTCTAAATGTCAGATTAGACAGGGTGCTTGGAGCCCTGATGTGAGGGGAAGTTGGGGGGGGGGGGGGGGGGGGGGGGCATGTGTCTGGAAGTCCTGTCCACCGAAGATGTGCAAGACGGCAGATTGGGAATTGTGATGAAGGTCTGATGCTGATCAGATTATGTCCTGGACTGTGCTTCTGGAAAATGAAAACCAGCTAATAGTGTCGTCCAACAGCTGGAGGCCTTGATCAACAAGTGGCTCAAAGGAGAGACTAACCGCCACACAAAGGCTGAATCTCATTTCCCCCCTGAGCCCTCCCCCTTGGCCCTCCCCCTTGTTTTGCGCGTTCACGTGGAGGGTAGGAGTGTCCCAGTCGTCATTATGACGTAGGGGTAGGGCCAAGAAGAAGGGCCAGTCCCCCCTCCAAAAGGAGATTCTCCCGAGGCATACTTCAAACGGAGGGGTATGATCCAGTGGCGGCCAATGGCGAGGGGCGCTTGTTCTGTCAGCCCAGACCATGACTTGCGGGCGGGGTAAATTCACTTCTGCATTGGCGGGAGCGATCGATTCCACACCCGCACATTCCAGGCGCATTCCAGACACAACAGATAGACGATTATTTTCAATAAACTGGTTTCTTCAACACCGCCCGCCTGGAATGCGTGGGTGGGAAACGAGCGCGGAAGTGAATTAACCCCGCCCACCACTGACGGTGTAGGCGGTCAAAACAAGCGCCACAACAGCCGCCACAGATTTCACAGAAAGCCTTCCAAGATCGGCAACATGGCAGCGTCCGCAACGAAAGAAGTTCATAAATGTAAGTATTTTGTCAATTAATAAGTATTAAAATGTAAGAAAAACATTCTTCTTCGGCAAACAATTATCGCATCTGCCGCATCAGCAGCGGTGACTACTGATGACGCACGCGATTTTCGAAGGGGTGTTCCAATTCAGTCTGCAGAGAAATTTCTTGAATACATGCTTCCGTTTAATTACCATGTTAATACATGGTAATTACGTACTGTAAAAGGAAGTGTTACCAGAAAAGGTGCGGAAACGATGATTCAGTTCTTCTCTTTTATTGAAAAAACGGTGCATTGCATCAACGAACATTTTACCACGTCTTGCCGGCTCACACTCTAACAACAAGCAGAGAGAGCCTGCAGCGGCTGCAGCCCTTCTTCCTCTGTGGTGTCTGTGTAAAATAAGGTTGAACATGCAAACAGCACACCCAGTGGCATGAAGTGCAAATGCAGTCATGGCGTCGTTTGTGCGCCGCGGTTTGAATGTGAATAGGCGAACTAGGCGACCGCCTAGGGCGCAGTGTACAGCGGAGGGCGCCGTGGCCGGACAAGGGGCGCCCCGACCCGACACTCCGTGCTCCGACGCTGCATGTGAGTACCGCGCTGCTCCCCACAGCTCAGCACCAACCCCCCCCCGGTCTCGTCTCGTCTCGATCTCGTGGACTCAATCTCGTCTCGTGGAATTTGTGTGTCGTCCCACCCCTAGCATCCGGTGGAAACACACCGTAAGGCTGTTTACTGCGTTAACCTGACTATGTGCTGTAGTGTCATTTCTGCATGCATGCTGCCTTCATGACAACAGCTATGGCACATGTGTCTAGTGCACCCCACTCACCAGCCCCCACTCTCCAACATGCCAGCTGATCTGTCTGGAGCAGGCGCCCATCGTACAGGGCTGGACAGCGGCGGGCCGGAGCAGGCCGCCGCAGGACGCCTCCTCCAGCATCCTCCCACCTGAACCCGTGCAGGTCACGTCTCTGCTCTGTTCTCCGGGGCCACAGGTCACCGAGCACTGCAAACACACAGACCACAACGGGAACAACAGGTCACAGGTCAACTCACTGCACATTTCCTCACTACATAGTTAAGATATAATGAAAAACGGAACTGTGATACATTAACGTCTTAAAGAATTCACATAACTGTGTCTAAATAGCCTCAACTAAATTAGATAGTTTTCCACAGTACATAGCTTTTAAGCGATGAGACACGGAAACAGTTTCAAATACTGCAAACATACTGACTCATTTCATTCAGGTCAAAAATGTTATAAAATGAGGAAATACATGTAGTTAGTCATAATAATCATTAAAAGTCAGTGTACTTCTACCAGTGGGCTAGTTTCACATAGGTTGTTGCAGTCAAGTACAACCTCAAAATATTCTTTAAGGTAGTAACTAAAGGGTTACATCAATCCAAGCCACCTTTCTTAAATAATATAAAACCAACCTGTTTTTTTCACAACAGCTACAAAAAATACAGGTCAGAAGGTATGAACATGGATAAAAACCATTGATAAAGGATTTCTGGACTTAAAGAGCAACTTCGGTTTTTTTGACATCTGGACCTTATTTCTAGGTGTGTGCATGCTCATATACTCACTCAGACAAAAATTGTGCAGCACGGAGTCCTTCAGAAGCTATTTAGATCCAACCGATTCAGCCGCACTTAGCGCGGGCCACGGCAAGGCGGCTTCAGCGCGGGACATCATCTCTGCAAAGTCGCTCATTTCAGCTATATTTTTTCATCCATCGCCAGTGTTATCATAAAGTCAGCTCGTCTACCGTCTTCAGGTGGGCCGATTTGGTCCGAGTCGGGGCCGAAGTGGGTAAACGGCCCGGAGCATGCTCCACGGAGTCTCCGGAGGTCTCCAGGCCGGCCTGCTGGGTCTCTCCCCTCGCCGGGAGGACCCGGAGGTCTCCAAGCTGGCCTGGGCGCACTGTGCGCCCAGGCCAGCTTGGAGACCTCTGGAGACCCTCGGTGAGGAGAGACATCCAGGCGGAACGCGGCGGGTCCCCGTGCACGGTCCGGCGCGGCGCAGCCAGGCCGGCCTGGAGACCTCCGGAGACTCCGTGGAGCAAGCTCCGGGCCGTTTACCCACTTCGGCCCCGACTCGGACCAACTCGGCCCTGGAAGTCAGACGCCCGCGCGACGTGACAGCTGAGGCCCAGCCAAAGTGCCTCTCTGCTGGGGAGAGGAGCTCCGCGACGTTCCCATCCGAGCTAATTGTGTTTAAGTTAGTGAAAACTGTCAGCTCGTCAGCTGAGCTGACCCACCTGAAGACGGTAGACGAGCTGACTTTATGATAACACTGGCGATGGATGAAAAAATATAGCTGAAATGAGCGACTTTGCAGAGATGATGTCCCGCGCTGAAGCCGCCTTGCTGTGGCCCGCGCTAAGTGCGGCTGAATGGGTTGGATCTAAATAGTTTCTGAAGGACTCCGAGATGCACAATGTTTGTCTGATTGAGTATATGAGCATGCACACACCTAGAAATAAGGTCCAGATGTCAAAAAACCGAAGTTGCCCTTTAAAGCTGGTGTCCGGAGTTTCCGTTCGTTTCCAATGTATGAATCATTTTTCAACAGAGCTTCAGTGTGTCAGTCTGGTTCCATACTATAATATAATATCAGCATAAAGCAATATAAACATTTATTTATGAGCCCCGCCTTCGTCTCATAGACCCCAGTGTTATCCGAAAAAGCGCCGGTCAGCTTCAGCCAATAGATTTCGAGCTTCCGCCTTGTCGCGCTGTCAATCAACGTGGAGCAGCCAGAGAGCACGTCGCTCGCCCAGCAGAGGAGAGTTAGCTCTGCAGCAGATATATCCACCGTCTGCTGAACATCCACCGTAAACAGCTCAACATGGAGGATGCTGCAGGACTGGAGGCTCTCATTTTCACCCGACGGATAATAGCGTGCACAATTAAAGGGGCGTGACTTGGTCGCTCATGAAAGCAGAGGGAGGGTGGAAAAAACCTCTCTTTCAAAACTCCGGACACGAGCTTTAAGTATGTTTACACTTGTCCGACTGAAAAAATTCATATTTAACTAGAAACATGAAGCATAACTTGACTCCAAAAAGTGAGCATTAGTATGTGTTGATTTCCAGCTGCGAGCAGAGTGGATGAGGAGTCTGTGGACTCACGGCGCTCCAGGCGGTCACGTGGTACTCTGCACAGGCGTGCATGTTGCAGGTCTGCAGCGGGGGGGGGGCTTCGGCGTACGCAGCACAAACGGCGTCCTCCACCACGCGGGGTCCCGAGGCATCATGGGAGATGCACTGCACGCTGCGCACTTGAGAGCCGCCACCACAGGTGACCGAGCAGGG
This sequence comes from Salarias fasciatus, assembly GCF_902148845.1. NCBI lineage: Eukaryota > Metazoa > Chordata > Actinopteri > Blenniiformes > Blenniidae > Salarias > Salarias fasciatus. The sequence continues at coordinate 905,483 of NW_021941376.1, read as the reverse complement.
GTTCCACGCCCCAGTTTTCCAGCTGAGAGGCGAGACGTGCAAAAAACCACAACCGACAACAGCATGAAAAAAACATGCCTGCAAATCACAGTACATTTGATTTTCACATATTTTAAGCTCAATCATCAAGAATGAAACGAAAGAATTAAATCAGTTCAGTTACTGCACAATACATTGAAAATAATTAGACCTGACTGGGAAAAAAATGTACTTTTAACTTGTATTTTGGATTTGTTGAGATGTCCCTGTAACTGAAGTCAAAAGTTGACAAAAAAATGAGGAAAAACAAAGTTAAACGTGACGATTAAGCAAACTCAAAATATGTAAAAGACCATCCTACTCACTGAACTGACCAAGAAAATCTGTTTGCAGTGTAAAAGCATTAAATCTCTGATTTGCAGCTCTCTCGTCATACTTATGATTTGTCAGCAGGTGCACAAACACTAGGGATGGGACGGGATCTTGTGAAAAATGCCGCGAGATTTCTCGTCCATGTGTTGAACGATACTGAGTACATTTACATGCAGGCAATAACCCCTTCTTAACTGGAATATTGACGGAATAATACATTACATGGCGCACAGCCATGGAAACACGTTCAAAAACCCAAATATGCTCACATTCATATTTACAGTTTGTACCCATTGCTTGAACACTGTAGACTCATGCTTAAACCAAAGTAACATAACTTGAAGTTGTTGTTCCTGTACCTTAAACAAAGTGTAACCACACCCTAAACAAAGCGCTGCTTTGCACTTTAGTTGCAATTCTGTAACACACTTGCTCCTGCGCACTACACACTATGCCATATGTAAGACACTTAGCTCAAAATGAAATCTCAAGGTACCACTGGGAAAACACATCTATTCCAAATACAACTCACATCTCCTAACTGAAAACACTGAGGCGTGTGCCTGAAAACACTGACTTGCAAAACTGAACACCAATCAGCCGCTACAAAAAGGCCTCAGTTAAGCCATTTGGAGAACTTTGCAAGCATGGAGGCAGGGAGAGCGAGAGGCAGAGGAAGAGGAGGACAGAGAGAGAGAGCAGGACGTGGTCGAAGAGGCCGAGCGAGGGACATTACTTCCAATGACATGAGAGCAGCGTTGGTGGACCAGGTCCTAGACATGGTCTGACTGTGAGGGAAGCTGGCAGAGAGTCCAGCCTGATCTGAGCCGTTTCACACTTTCATCCATAATCAGAACATTCCGACTGGACAACAGGTATGTCTTCTACTCTCTACTCTACTCAGACTGTATCTAGAGTATTTACAGTACTGTACCGTATCACGTTACCGTGTCACATGTGCTGCACTGCAGGGTGGCTAACGCTCTCTTTCAAACTAAAGTGGTTGCTTTGTGAAACATGCGGTGACAACGTGTGGAGGTGTTTCAGTACTGTGGATGGTAAATACAGTTCAGGACAGTATACACAGTACTGTAAAAAAGAAGCAAACAGTAACTATTTGTTGTTACATTTTTCTCCAGAATGGCTAGAAGACCTCCTGGGGGGGCGCCAGCGCCTGTCCACCCAACAGCAGGACCTGTCCATAGTGAACCAGTCAGAGCAAACGATGCAGTGTGTCTCCACCAGCTACAGCAACACATTCCTGCAGATCGGCACGTATTCAACAACACAGATCGAAGAAGTGTTTCCGCCGTCGGACGCATCTTGGTAAAGCACAACATGACCATGAAGCGACTGTACAGACTCCCATCTGAGAGGAACAGTGTCAGGGTGAAAGAACTTCCACATGAATAAGTACAGCTGACTGTTACAGTCCTTCACATTTACAGGACAGAATGGGTGCAATTGTGAAAATTGTGCCAAATTCTTGCTTTTTGTGTTTTAGCAATCAAAAAAAAACTGTAAGCAGCGGGACAGAAGGGGGCAGAAGGGGGCAGCAGCAGGGCAGCAGCAGGGCAGCAGCGGGACAGAAGGGGGCAGCAGCAGGGCAGCAGCGGGGCAGAAGGGGGCAGCAGGGCAGCAGCGGGACAGAAGGGGGCAGCAGGGCAGCAGCGGGACAGAAGGGGGCAGAAGGGGGCAGCAGCAGGGCAGCAGCGGGACAGAAGGGGGCAGCAGCAGGGCAGCAGTGGGGCAGAAGGGGGCAGCAGCAGGGCAGCAGCGGGGCAGAAGGGGGCAGCAGCAGGGCAGCAGCGGGGCAGAAGGGGGCAGCAGCAGGGCAGAAGGGGGGCAGCTCGGGGCTCTTGTCTCAGCCTATCCAGCTAAAGGCAGGAAAACTCGGACATCCAATCTCCATGAAATGTGTCTGAGACAAATGAGGCCTGAAAAGTGGCTGAGAAGAGATTCCTGAGCTGAAGAGTTGCCCCACACTGTGGTTCTAAACTACATGGAGGAACAGGCGTCGCACTATCATCACATGCTACAGTCAAACCACTGCAGGGGAGAGACCATGATTCCATCGTCCTCTTTCACATCTTCTGCGATGAGCTGAAGATAAGCGTTTTTGCAGGTGTTGGTGTGAAAGCTCATCTAAATTCTCTCCAAGTTGGGATGCTTTTACAGCGGTTGGTACACACCAATATGAAGGTGACACACTGGACTTACTCCACTTCCTTGTTCAGCTCTGGCCCAACCTCCACAGCCTCAGTGAAAGCATGAGTATCATGGTCTAGCTCTCCCCACAGTCTCCTAAAAGTCCACTACAGACACAGATCCTGGGTTACCTGAACACCTCTGAGGATCTCCACAGCTGTGGTGGATACAGGTACGCCATCCTTTCAGACAGTTGAACACACCATTAACAGAACCTTTGAAATTTATTCATTAGAACAAAGCAGCTGCTGGGGAATTCTTGGAAGACGTATCTTAATATCAGATGTGATCTGAGTGTGGCTCACCTGCGGACCTGGGGGCATGGGTGGGGGTTACATGTACGGTTGGCCTGTGGCCTCGGCAGAGACGCACAGAGGTAATCGGGATAGGCCTCGTTGTCAATGGTGCAGAAGACTAAGCGGGACTGGTAGCCTGATAAAGGAGGAGACGGCGCTGAACTGACTGAAACCAGGAGCAGAGAGGTCACACAGAGTGCTTCTGTATCAAGTCTGCAGTCTCACCTGATCCACATTCCCTACTGCAAGCAGACCAGGACCCGAAGCTCCAGTAGTACCCTTCTCTGGATCGTCCGTTAGGAAGGTAAAATTCGTACTCCACCCCCTGGTTAGGCTCCTGGCTGATGAGCTGATGGGAGAAGAGCAAACTGTTTTATTCCCATAATTGAGAATCAAGGTTGTCAAGCGCTGATGAGCCATGACACAACTTGATCCAGAAAGTCTTTGGTAGCTTCTCTACTTCCTGTTTTTACTCAACTAATGACTAAGACTTTAAAGGATAAGTACGGTTTAAACACCTTTCACGCTTTTTATAGAACGAAGTACAACAATATCCTCACCCAGAAGGCTTTTCTGATCTGAACAGAGCTTCGTGAGAAATTTAGATCCAGAATGGAGCGGCGGACATCCGTATAGGTCTAGCAGACGGGGCATCGGTAACGCCGCTCCTAAAACGGCTTTAATTGTCTAAAAACTTATTAATTTCAATAATATTTCATCATGGTCTGCTCACGCCACTCCTCCACGACAGATATTCGTCCATTTTGCACTAAACTGGAAGAAGAAAGTTGTTGTGTAGCCTCCGGTAGCCCCTGAAGCAAAGAGCCGTACTGCGCATGGCGCGGCGCCGTAAACAAAGCTTTAGTTCAGGTCAGCAAAACCACAACAACATGTATCTTGCAATGAGTTCGAATGAAGTCCAGAGGCGTTTGGCAGCGTGACGATGTCAGGTATCAGACACATGCGTTAGCATCAGCTGGCAAACACACAACAACGCCGCCTCCGTAGCTCTGGCTTACCTGGACATAGACATCTAGACACAGACATCGACAGACAGACATTGAGAGACAGACATCGAGAGACAGACATCGACAGACAGACATTGAGAGACAGACATCTAGACACAGACATCGAGAGACAGACATTGAGAGACAGACATCTAGACACAGACATCGAGAGACAGACATCTAGACACAGACATCGAGAGACAGACATCTAGACACAGACATCGAGAGAAAGACATCTAGACACAGACATCGAGAGACAGACATCGAGACACAGACATCGAGAGACAGACATCGAGACACAGACATCGAGAGACAGACATCGAGAGACAGACATCGAGAGACAGACATCTAGACACAGACATCGAGAGACAGACATCGAGAGACAGACATCGAGAGACAGACATCGAGACACAGACATCGAGAGACAGACATCGAGAGACAGACATCTAGACACAGACATCGAGAGACAGACATCGAGAGACAGACATCTAGACACAGACATCGAGAGACAGACATCGAGAGACAGACATCTAGACACAGACATCGAGAGACAGACATCGAGAGACAGACATCGAGAGACAGACATCTAGACACGTGTGCTCTTCTTACCGAACATATATCTGCATATATGACATATCTGTTGAGAAACTAATGAGGTTTTGGACGATTAAAGTCGTTTTAGGAGCGGTGTTCCCGATGCCCCGTCTGCCAGACCTATATGGATGTCTGCCGCTCCATTTTGGATTTAAATTTCTCACGAAGCTCTGTTCGGATCGGAAAAGCCTTCTAGGAGAGGATATTGTTCTACTTCATTCTATAAACAACGTGAAAGCTGTGTAAACCGTACTTATCTTTTAAAGGGGACATATTCTGCTTTTCCCACTTTGTGAAGAGTGTCTTATAGTAGCATGTGTTGCTGTAGCCTCATTATGACGTTCAAATTTGAAAACTGTCTGTTTCCTGCCTGTCTTGCACCACGTTTTGTGAAAGTGCCTGCTGAAACGGTCGAGTTTGGTCCGCTTATCCTGAAATAAGTGGTTTAACTCCTCCCCCTGACTGTGCCTCTACCGTGCGTGTGTGTGTGTGTGTGTGTGTGTGTGTGTGTGTGTGTGTGTGTGTGAGAGAGAGAGAGAGAGAGAGTGGGCGTGGCCACACCAGAAGCAGGCTCAGAACCAGCCTGGTCAGAGGGGGCTCCTCAGAGCCACTTTTTAGACCCTGAAACTCCAAAGAAAGGAGGAATTTGGGGCGGACAAACTTAAATTCTATGTTTTTGGGCTTCTGAGACCGAAATGACGTGACCGACAAATAGCGCAATATGTCCCCTTTAAGACGATTGTGGAAAATGTGATTAAATAGTTGTGCAAATACTCTCTTGCTACATGTCTGTTCCACCCTACAGATGCATTGATCAGTAAACATGAAAAGCATCTCCAGTGTGATCCGGCATTTCAGCTGACAGCATGGCACTGCCTGGAGTGTTTTGAAAAGTCACATGATGAGGAGACTTTAAAACGACCTCAACTGAACAACACGTCGACTCAGTCTCGTCTCAGAATGTGACATGATTGCATAACTGGCATCTTATCTGGAAAGCAATGCCTTCCGTCCTGGAAGAAGTGTGATGTTTAGCTAATTTTACACTTTAGAAACAAATTTCATTCATTCATTTCATAGATGGTCCTGAAAGAACAAATAAACAAGTGTAATAAAATAAAAATGAGACGTAATCATGGGTTTTGTTCTGAGTCTAAGCTGCTAAACAAAGATCATCACAGACTGACCCAGAGGAATGTCAGTGTTACAGGATCTCACCTCAACCACCAGTGGCTCGGTCGTGGGACCTCGGCCGATGATGCTTTCAGGGACGTTGTCCCCCTCTGCACCTCGCTGGTAGTACAGCACAGTGCCAGCAACAGGCGTCGCTCTGGAAAACTCAATCACCCAGTGGCCATTGAGGTAGTACTCCCCACGAAGGTTCTTGATAGCTTACATAAAGTCATTCAGACAGAGAGTCATACAGAGAAGCACTGGTTTTGTCAGGTATAGTTCAACAAACTCAGGCTGTGATTTGTGACAGAAGCATGAGAGTGCTGTGATCATTTAGAAGAAATTACTCTGACCACATCATCAATTCACTTGAAAACTGTTAGAGCCCAATGAAAACAAAACTTTACAATTGTAAAATGAGACAAAATTACTGAAAAAAAACGTACTGGAACAGATCCAGACGTCACTGGTTTACGTGGCCATGACTGAAGCAGAGAGGAATGTTTCTGGTAACGTACTGAACGTTAGTTTCAAAGTCAACATTTGTGACTGGCACCCATCAACAAATACAGTTCATTGTCTCCCACAACATCTTTTAGTTTGAAAACACAGAAAGTCTGAGTTTCATCCAAAATGTAACACAGAATGAGTTTAGAGTTAACGAGTGAGTTGTGAGAGTCGTGAGGTCCACGCCTCAGACTGTAAAACACCTCAGAGTGTCATGGTAGAAAACAGCCTAAGAAGGCCGACCACCACGACTCTTGCACCTCAGACTGACGCGCTCCAGTGTAGTCCTGTCGTCAGACTAGCATGTGGGGATTTTTGTGGCACTCGCTACAAATCAAAGCTCACCAAGGTAGTTCCGTGTGGCCACAGTCTCCCTGATGCTGATGGTGGTGGCTCCAACAGGGATGATGAACATCTGGTTGTAGCCTGCAGGGATAGTTCAAATTAAAGACCTTTCTTGTGATGATGAAGCTGCAGAAGAAGCTGTTTTTCATTTTAGCATTAAACAAAAGCTAAAACATTTGTAAAGATGCCACTGGCACAGATCTGTCCCACTGGTGTCCGGGTGTTCTCTGGGTTCCACTGCCTACCAGTCGTCAGGTCGCGTACAGCGAAGGAGTTCTTGACGCGGTAGCAGGATTGCCCATTGCCCCCACACTGCAGACAGGGGTCGTCCTGCTGGACTGACTCCAGCATGTTGTCGCAGCCCAGACGCTAGGACACACAAATCAAACATTCCATTCAGCAGAGCTCAAAATTTCAAGAAATATTGTGCAAGCTACTTACAGTCAGTGGCGAAAAGTGCAAATACTTTGTTACAGTGCATATTTAAAATATATCAGTACTTTTCTTACATATGAAAGTATAGAGAGCACACTTTGACTCTTATTCCAATTCATTTTGCAGCTGTTACCTGTACTTACTACTCCACGAAGCGAAGCACACCTGTGTTTCACCAGAGGCCTCTGGCTTTGAACTGGAAATGGGACCACAGAGGGCCAAGGCTTCTCTACGTGGCACTGGCTCAACAAAATGTGGGAGGAGCTACTCAGCACAGGAAACACTATCCACCATAGATATCTAATGGAACGCTAGACGCCTCACGGCAGACTCCACGACGTCCGCAGAGGGCGGCCATCTTAGTACGGGAAAGCTGTAGAGTTTCTGTGGATCAAGGTGAGGCTGGAGATCTGTGCAGCATTTAAACTCTGATTTTACTGAAATGTGTCAGTGGAACATCTTAAAGCACTAAAAGGCAGCTGCTGCTGTGACTCTGTTATATAAAAACTGATCAAGAGATTCACTCAGTTGCCTTTTACTCGTTTACTTAATTACACTGGGACTGTAATTCCATTACTTGACTTGAGACTTTCTGAGCTCCTTTATACATTTTTACAAAGCCTGATTCAATATATTTTAACAATGTGCTTTCTGGTGCACGATTTCATGTTGAAATAATCTATGGGGGACATTATACATTCACAATAGATTTAATAATGAGGAAGGTTACTGTTTAATGTTATATATTAATAAATCTAATATAATATACTCAATATAATGAGGTTCATGAAATTTAAGTATTTCTGAAGGTACAGGTGGGTAAATAGTTTATCTTCAGCCTCCACTGCAGCCCTGCCACGTCTTAAAATATTTTCATACAAAACCAAAAATAGGGACATGTATGGCTTGTCTGAATTATTCATAAGAGCTATAAATATATCTCAGTGTCAGGATTTGAACATGGAGCCTAATATGAAGAATATTATGAATATTCAGGACATGATATATATTTATTATATATATTTAGGACACGCCATGCTCATCAAACATCTGTCATGTCATTAACAGAGATTTGATGTTTATTACAAACCAAACGGTTGAAAATCGGTTGAAATTTGAGCGAGTTATAGCTTGCATACAGCGACGATCAGGGGTCGCGCAGTATGGCGGCGCGCACAGACGCAGCGGCTCACGGGTCTGTCTTTCAGTGCCTGTTTGTGTACTGTGTATTTGTTTGTGGACTCTGTCCACGTATACGTTGGCGTTACACCGCTACACCCGCCAGGATCTTTTGGACATCGGCCACCGACACAAACTGGTAGTTTGCAAGGACTTTCACCACCGACACAACATCCCTGACGAACTGGCGAGACCACCGGGTGCTCCGTGGATTGTTGTCGGGTCTGGGAGGAGACGCAGGCGGCGTCGGGAGAGGAAGCAAAAGCGGGGCTGCAGGTCCATGTTTTCATGCCAAACAAAACAGACCTGTGATTCAAAGACGCTCTGTAAACTTGTCAACAGCAGAGCGCTTTTCTGCTGCCTTTGTTGCCAAAGAGGATGAACTTTTGAATATTAATTGCTCACTTGATGAACTCATCAGCCTGTTTGATGCCACCTGCACTAATATTCTTGACTCTGTTGCGCCTTTTAAAGCCAGTCACCAAAATACCGCTGGGGAACCCTGGCTAAACAACAACACTCGGTCACTCCGACGCAAATGCCGTTAGGCTGAGAGGAAGTGGAAAAAAGACAAGCTTCACATCTCTCTGGAAATACTGAGAAATTGTCTTGCAGAATACCAGCGAGCTGTGAAAGCGGCTAAATCGGAATTCATGTGTAATATTGTATCAAACAATTTACACAGGCCTCAAGTGCTGTTTGATGTTTTAAAGCGGCTTGTTAACCCTGCTGTGACAAATGGGATTGTTCCAAGCACTATGTTGTGCGAAAAGTTCTGCTCATTCTTTACTGAAAAGATTGTCAGCATCCGGTCTCAATGTATGTTTACTGGTTCTGTTGCCGTTACTGTTGGGTGCTGCAGTGACCTTGTGAATTTCAGTCATTTTGAGCCAGTTTCCTTGCCTGAAATTATCAAAGTGGTCCAAAGCCTAAAAGCTTCGGCGTGTCTTTTTGATAGCCTCCCATCAAAACTTTTAAAATCTGTTGTTGATTCCATTGGTACGTACATCTTGATGTTGATCAACACTTCACTGAACTCAGGCTGTGTTCCTGAGGCTTTCAAGCATGCTGTTGTTCAGCCCCTTTTAAAAAAGCACGGCTTGGATCCTGCAGAGCTTTCAAACTATAGGCCAATTTCTAAGCTGCCTTTTCTATCAAAAGTTCTAGAAAAAGTTGTCTTGTCCCAACTTCAGAGTCACTTGGATCTAAACAACATAGCTGAGAAATTTCAATCTGGTTTTAAATCTTGTCACAGCACTGAAACTGCACTGTTAAAATTTTTTAATGATTTACTTTTAACAATTGGTCACCCTGCTGTTTTGATGCTTTTAGATCTCACTGCAGCATTTGATACTGTGGATCATGAGATTTTATTATCACGTCGAGATTCTTTAGTTGGCATCAAAGACACTGCGTTAAAATGGTTCAAGTCATATCTTTCCGGGAGACATTTTTCTGTGAATATTGGATCCTTTTTATCATCCAAAGCATGCCTTACATGTGGAGTGCCCCAGGGCTCCATATTAGGCCCAACTCTGTTTTCTTTATATATGTTGCCTCTTGGCTCAATTTTCAGGAAATATCAGGTTTCCTTTCATTGCTTTGCGGATGATATTCAGATATACATACCACTGACGTCCAAAGCCTCGCTCCAGTCCTTACAAAATTGTATAAATGAAGTTAAAGTTTGGCTGAAATCCAATTTTCTGAACCTAAATGAGAATAAAACCGAGGTAATCGTGTTTGGAAAACCTGACCCCACAGTCACATTGGACATTCCTCATAGCTCTTGTGTGAAAAATCTTGGTGTCATGATTGACAGCTCTTTTAACTTAGACAACCAAATCAGTTCGGTGGTTAAAGCAAGTTTCTTTCAGCTGCGTCTGATTGCAAAAGTAAAATCTTACATACCCTCAGAGCAGCTGGAAAAACTATTTCACACACTAATCACGACACGTCTAGACGATTGTAACTCATTGTACTATGGTCTAGACGCTTCTTCCATTCGTCGCTTACAGCTGGTCCAGAACGCGGCTGCTCGCCTCCTGACAGGGAAAAGGCGCTTTGATCACATCACTCCTGTGCTGAAATCACTTCATTGGCTCCCTGTGTCTTCTAGAGGTCATTTTAAGATTTTATTGTATGTGTTTAAATGTTTGAATGGACTGGCTCCTGAATATTTGTCAGAAGTTCTGTGTTTGTACGCTCCTGTGAGAGCTCTGCGGTCATGTGACCAGCTGTTGTTAGCTTGCCCTCGTTCAAGACTAAAAACCAGAGGTGACAGAGCTTTTGCAGTTGCTGCACCTAAACTTTGGAACAAGCTCCCACTGAGCATTCGTTCAGCTCCAACCATTGAGTGTTTTAAATCGCTTTTAAAAACTCATTTATTTGCACTGGCTTTCACCACGAGCTGAGCTAGGCATTCTTCGCACCTTAATTTCTGAAATGTACTTTTTATTGTTCGTTTTTATTTTAGTGGTTTTTTATTATGTACAGCACTCCGGGCAGTGTTTACTGTATTTTAATGTGCTTTATAAATAAACCTTGACCTTGACAACAACCTGGTACTGAACACACAAAAAAACCAAGGAGATCATGGTGGACTTCAGGAGGAACAGGAGCGACCCGCCCCCCCTCTACATCAACGGCGAATATGTGGAAAGGGTCCACACATTCAGGTTCCTGGGAGTCCAGATCTCCAATGACCTCTCCTGGACGGCCAGCGTCACAGAGGTCATCAAGAAGGCCCAGCAGCGCCTCCACTTCCTGAGAGTCCTCAGAGGACCAGGCTGGACCGGGAGCTGCTGCTGGCCTTCTACCGCTGGTCCATCCAGAGCCTGCTGACCGGCTGCCTCCCCACCCGGTCCGGGACAGAAGGAGGCTTCAGAGGACAGTCCAGGCTGCCCTCTCCCCTCCCTGATGGACGTCTCCTCCCCCCGGGTCCTCAGCAGAGCTCGTAACATCATCAGGACAGGTCCCCCCCCCCCCCCCCGGGGCCAGCTGTTTGCCCTGCTGCCCTCTGGCAGGCGCTACAGGAGCACTAACACTAAAACAGACTGAAGAACAGCTTCTTCCCAGAGCCGTCACCATCCTGAACCCGGGTTTACAACGACCTGGTCCCTGGTGCTGTGACATTTATGCCTGCCACTGCGGCTGCTGCTACTTTTTATGTATTATTGATGCTCTTTTTTAATTTATTATATTTGCACTGAAGGAGAAGCTCTCCAGTTTCGTTGTACTTTTGTATGATGACAATAAATGCTATTCTGATTCTGATTCTTGTTAAACAGTTCATGTCTCATTAATACAATGTAATGAGCCAGATTCCCAGACAAAGATGGCTGACCTCTGTGTGGTGTCGGTCACATGGTGGTGACGTCAGCACGCGTCAGGTATTTGCAGGCGCTGTTCACGCCATGGGATCATGGGAAATGTATGCCAGAATAAAGCCTCATTCATTTGAAGTCACGCCGTTGTCTGGACCATCTTTTGGGATATAATATTGGCGACGAGGATGGAGCTTCCACTTCCACCTCTTCCTCAGTTCCTCGCTCTGCCGGGCGAGCCGCCGATCCCCTGGGCCCGATGGTACGAGTCCTTTCAGACTTTTATTGCCGCCGCCGGGCTAGCCGACGCTAGCGAAGCGCGGCTACAGGTGCTGCTAATTCACAGCCTGGGAACCGAGGGACAGCGCATCTTCCGCACACTCGGACCGGCTAAGAAGTACAAGACTGTGTGGCTTTACTGGCAGGACATTTCGCGGCTCCACAGAGCGTGATCGTCCGGAGGATCGCTTTCCGGCAGCGCAGACAGAGACCAGGTGAGCCGGTACACCAGTACGTCACGGATCTCCGGTGTTTGGCTAGCCTCTGCAAATTCGATCATCTGGAAGATGAGTTCATTCGCGATCAGCTGGCGGAGATACATCTGATCCGAAGCTACGTGAGAGACTGCTTATGGCACCGGATGATCTGTCTTTGTCCAAGGCGGTGAGATGGCGTTTCAGTTGGAGTCGGCGGCGCAGTTAGCATCACGGCTAATGTGTGCGAACCCAACTTCATCACACTGGGCTTCACTCGCACAGACCGTGACCCCGGGGGTCAGCTTCCCGACCCCACTTACCCCCCTGACGAGCTGGAGGTTAACGTCGCGGGTTACCGGGGCCCCTCGGCGCGCCGATCCTGCGGGAACTGCGGCTCAACGTCTCACCGGTCTGTCCAGCCATAGGACAGAGGTGTCAACGCTGTAGGAAACCCAATCACTTTGCCAGAGTGTGCCGCTCAGTCCCCGCAGCTACAAGACCTCAGCTCGCCGCTCATCGCCCGTCCAGCCCGACCACCATCCACACCGTGGGCTCAGCCTCCAAGCCGTTCACCTGGTGCACCGTGGAGCTGGATGGGGGGTATTTACCCCTGCTCCTGGACACAGCTGCCTCCAGGTCCCTCCTCAGTGAGTCCACAGTCCGCCAGCTCTTCCCAAAAAACACCATTAAAGCAGGAGCAGATGAACTGTCTGGGTACGGTCATTCTAAAATCAACATGATCGGCACCGCCACCTTTTCTGTGAGTTATGGTTCGAGAGTCCTCCCAGCCTTCACATTCCAGGTGTCCCGCCACGGCGCCAACCTCCTGGGGTTTGATCTCTTCTGTGCCCTGGGGTTCTCCATCACTGACAACCGAGGTGCCACCATCCTGACTGTAACGACACCGTGGCAGCAGCGCTGGCCGTCGCTTTTCATCAGGCTTGGTTGCCTCACCGCCTTCAACCACCAGCCGCTCATCGACCCGGCTACACGCCCTGTCATCCAGCCTCTGCGCTGGCGACCCCTCACCCTGCGTGATGATGTCACCGCCGAGCTGCAGAAACTGCTGGATGCTGGCATCATCGAGCGGATCGACGTGTCGCCCTGGATCTCCAACCTGGTGGTGGCTAAGAAGAAGACGGGCGGTCTGCGCCCCTGCGTTGATCTCAGGCAGGTGAACAAAGCTGTGGTCCCAGATAAGTACCCGTTACCGACAGTGGAGGAGCTCTCTGCACAGTTCCATGGCTCAACAGTCTTCTGTAACTCTTACTCTGACTTTTTAACTGAGTTCTCAGAGTTTTTAAGCAATACAGTATTGACTCATAACAAGATTCTTATCATAGGTGACTTTAACATCCATGTGGATGATTCTGGTGACAGTTTGAGTAATGTGTTTATTGCAGTATTAGATAGTATCGGTTTCTCTCATAATGTTGATGAATCCACTCATAGTCACAAGCACACCCTGGATCTGGTCTTAACATATGGGATAGAGGTCAGGGACCTAAATGTTCTCCCTCAGAACCCCATACTCTCAGACCATTTTTAATTACTTTTCAGGTTTTGATTGAAGACTACTCTGCTCAAAAAGATCAAATTCAGCTGATACGGACATTATCTGAAAAATCTGTGGCTCGGTACAAAGAATTGATCCAGCCTGCATTTGCTGCATTATCTTGTGAACTCACAGAAATGAGCTTATTGGCCAGTGGTGATAATAGTGATCAGTTTGTTGACAGTGCTATGCACTCACTAAAATCTGCCCTTGACGTAGTGGCCCCGTTGCAGCTGAAAACCAATCGACCCAGGCGCGTTGCTCCATGGTTTAATTCTGAAACCCGTGTTCTCAAACAAAAAACTCGGCAATTAGAAAGACTGTGGCGTAAATCTAAATCAGAACAATCTCTGAAGGCCTGGAAATGTAGCTTGCTAAGCTATAAACAAACTCTTTTTAAAGCCAAGACATTATATTACTCTTGTTTAATAGAAATAAACAAAAATAACCCTCGGTTTCTGTTCAACACTGTAGCCAGACTGACAAACAGTCATACTGTAGTGGAACCAGTAATCCCAGAATCTTTAAACTGCCATGACTTTCTTAAATTCTTTAATGATAAAATCATAACCATTAGAGGTAAAATCAGTGAAGCGCTTTCCTCAGATCAAGCTCAGGGAATCCAGCCACTGCCTCCACCTGAAATACCTGAAATACTAGATAGTTTCTCATCAGTAGATGGGGCTGAGATTACTTCGATTGTAATGTCTTCTAAAACTTCAACCTGTCTCCTAGATCCAATTCCAACTAAGCTTTTCAAAGATATTCTTCCAGTTATTTTAAATACGATCATAACTATAATAAATACCTCTCTAGAAAATGGCTATGTGCCACAGTCATTTAAATTCGCAGTAATCAAACCACTGCTGAAAAAACCTGATCTTGATCCTGATATTCTAGCTAACTACAGACCGATATCAAATCTGCCTTTTATTTCAAAAGTCCTGGAAAAAGTCGTGGTTAAAGAGCTTTGCCGCCACCTACAGGACAATAGTTTATTTGAGAAATGTCAGTCAGGATATAGAGCTTATCACAGCACTGAGACTGCGTTAGTTAAAGTCACTAATGACTTGCTATTGGCGGCTGACGCAGGTCTAGTCTCAGTCCTGGTTCTCTTAGACCTCAGTGCAGCTTTTGATACAATCGACCACAATATTCTCCTGCAGAGGTTAGAATGTGAGGTCGGCATCAGAGGAAAAGCCCTCTGCTGGTTCAAATCCTATTTATCTAATAGGTACCAATTTGTTCACGTTAACCAACAGCCCTCACCGTGCTCCCAGGTCAGTTATGGGGTTCCTCAAGGGTCCGTGCTCGGGCCAATTTTATTTCTGTTATATATGCTTCCTTTAGGGAACATAATTAGAAGTCACAATATCAATTTTCATTGCTATGCAGATGACACACAACTGTATTTATCTATGAAACCTGATCAAACTAATCAAATAGACAGACTCAGTGACTGTATCAGAGAAATTAAAACCTGGATGACTACGAACTATCTCCGTCTGAATCCTGGCAAAACAGAGGTCATTATACTAGGCCCCCATAAACTGAGAGAGTGTCTATCTGAACAGATTATCACCTTAGATAACGTCAGTGTATCCTCCTCCTCTACTGTCAGGAACCTCGGGGTCTTATTTGATCAGGATATCTCATTTAAAGCACACATCAACCTGGCTTGTAAAACAGCATATTTCCACTTAAGCAACATAGCTAAAATAAGAAACATTCTACCTAGAAGCGATGCAGAAAAACTCATCCATGCATTTGTTTCTACTAGACTGGACTACTGCAACTCCCTTCTCGCAGCCTGCCCAAAAAGTGCATTAAAAAACTTTCAGTTGGTTCAAAATGCGGCCGCCAGATTATTAACTGGAACTAGAAGACGTGAACACATTACTCCCGTTCTAAAATCTCTTCACTGGCTTCCTGTCGAGTTTAGAGTTAGATTTAAAATCCTTCTCCTCACTTACAAAATCCTAAATGGGATGGCTCCAACCTATCTCCAAGATGCTTTAACGCCTTATCAACCAATCAGAGCACTCCGCTCTCAAAATGCAGGGTTACTGGTGACTCCTAGAGTCTCTAAATGGACACTAGGTGGAAGAGCCTTTAGCTATCAGGCACCATTTTTATGAACCAGCTTCCAAGTGGTGTCAAAGAGGCAGACACAGTCTCCACATTTAAGGTTAGGCTCAAGACGTTTCTCTTCGATGCAGCCTATGATCAGGTCAGCTAGGGATTCTAAACCATCATTATTAAAAGCTGCCCTAGGAGCTAGAATGCTGTGGGAAGTACGGTGCACTGAGCCCTGTCCTCTAATGTCTGAATGTTCTTCCCTTTAGTCCCTTCATTGCTTTTCCCCTGCTGTCCCCCCCTTCGAGGGGGAGTCTTCTCCAGTTTCAGTTGCTGACTCCACTATTACGAGGGCCTACGAACAAGCTCCGTCCGGACCGGGAGGACACTCCTGTCGGTGCTGCCCGCGGACTGGCGTCAGTTCTACTTCTGGGATCCGTGGTTCTTGTGCTGGACCGTCCAACGGACTGTCCTCAACATAGTCCTAGGCTTTACTTCTTATTGTCTCATGCTAGCTGTTGCCAAAGCTGTCCGTCCCTGGGAGAGGGATCCCTCCATACTGTGGTTCTCCCCAAGATCTCTTCTTCTCCCACTGGGTTTCTGGAGTTTTTTCTTGCCGGATGTGAGGGTCTAAGGCGGTGGTTGCTTCGTTTTGTCTCGTTACTGAGAATTTGACATATTAACATGATGCTTATTCACTGTTTTTATTTTTACCAACCAATGTAACATCTTGAAGCCTCTGAGGCAGCTGTTGTGATACTGGGCTGTACAAAAATACATTGATTGATTGATTGATTGATTGATAAAGCCTCATTTATTTGAAGTCACGCCGTTGTCTGGACCATCTTTTGGGATATAATACTCTGCGGACGTCCAACTTCATTGGCCGGCAGCGGTGACGAGGTGTCTAGTGTTCTATTAGATATCTATGCTGTCCACTACCAATCAGACAAGCTTTAAAGGAGCAATGTCATGCAGAAGCCCAAAACACTCGACTTCACTTCACCACGCCCCTCCCCACACTGGCAACCCTCATGTTATCATCGGCCCCGGAACCAGCATAAAACTATGTTCATGAGGACCATATTTACAATACAAAGACCTGCGCTGCCCAAAGAGCCAGAGCTCCGCGGGCGGCGTCCTGGCAGGGCAGAGACCAGCCACACAGCTCGCTGTGTGCCGATTACACTGCCGACTGCTTCAACACTGTTCACAACTTTGGGTTGTTTTTTCGTTCCTATGAAAAGTGCCATATAAATAAAGTTTGATTTGATTTGACGCTGAGTGGAGCACTGCATCCCCTAGATGGGTGGAGGGGGGGGATGGAGTGCTGTGGGGGGCAGGGAGGGACCCGGACCCTCAGTTAGTCCGGGGCAGGGACGGGTGGAGGATCCAGGCCTTGCCTACCTTGCAGACTCCGTCCACACAGACGTCCCTGCGCCCGGGGTGGCAGGGCGTCCCGTCCACCACGGCACTGCGATGTCGGTAGAAGAAGTTCTCTCCTCTCGGCATGCAGTTCAGCTCACAGGGATTCTCCGCTGTCAGACAAGTTTCATCTATTTAGAACCAGAAGCACTGAAAGCAACCATTAAAAAATCAAACAACTGTCGTGAAGAGTGGCGAATGGTCCCAAGCTGCAGCGCTGGTCTTCACAGAGCTGACGGAATGCACCCTGGGTCAGAGAGCTCGGTGGGGTCAGGCCTTTTCCAAACCATTTCTCTCAATTCATGAGCAAAAGAACACTTTTAAACGAGAAATACTATTTAAAATGTAAACCGTGAACACAGTGGCGTTAAAGCCATGCACATGAGTCTCTGACCTCCATAATAAGGCAGCCACTTGTAGCGTTTTCCCTGGAAGTCAGTCCCATCAAACTGGGAACACTGCTCTTCACGGAAATCCCTCGATCCCTCCGGACAATCCTGAAAGGACGCAGGGAAGAGGTCAGAGGTCAGCAGAGCAGAAACGCTCATAGGTTCAACAGAGCCAAGCATCGACATAACGGATGACTAAAGTGCAACTGGGCTCAGGATGAGGATGTAAAACGGCCAAACGGCCACAGCAAGACAAGAGCCTGTCAATGGAAGGAAGGGGAAGAGTTTCACATCTGTGTTCACCTGAATGTTACAGGAACGGGAGGACTTCTCTGGTCCCACACAGTTGTGTCCTCCATCTGTTCTGTTAACAAAAATATACATACACATATGTATAACACACACACACATAATATACACACACACACACACACACACACACACACACACACACACACACACACACACGCGGTGTATAAAAAAGACAAGTTCCCGCCTGATACTGAAATATTCCAGTTTGATTTAAGTACCAATGAAAAATCCCCTCTTCTGCTGAATTAATTTCATAGGAGATAAGCTTCATTTCCTCTCCTCGGTGATTGAAACCACATGAAGGCGTAGTCACACATCGTGAGTGCATGTCAGTCTAAAATCACCAAAATCACCAAACACCGAAAAACAAAACACTCTTCCAACTGACCACCTCCGGATCCAAAAGAGGTTTCCTGGTTAGAAAGTCTTCAGGTCCTGGTAAACCAGCCTGGCTGGAGCGGCTGTCCTTCTCATTTCGCAATACTCACATTACATTCAGCTCTAGTGTGAATCGGAATATTTGTATTACTTTTAAACACTAATATTTATTTTTACTTTTTATGATTAATAAAGATTAGATGAAAAGCAAAACACCCAATACTGGTGATTTTATTTGAGATTCCATGTGAATGTGTGTAGAAAAAAAGCTGAACAGAGGGCCAGGTGCAGGCTTTGCTCTGGACCTGAGATTTTCCTGTTGGCTCAGTTGGGATCAGTTGGGATCAGTTGGGATCAGTTGGGATCAGCCGGGATCAGCCGGGAACGAGCAACTGGTTCAAGGCCTCCCTCTCTCCTGCACGTCACTGGGAAGAGCTGTTCTTCCACCTTTTTAGGGATGTCCCCTATACCACGTGTTTGCTAACCAAGTACATGCACTCATATGTGAGTACTTGCTGATGCCAAGTAAATAATAAAACCACAACAATTTAATTTACCATTTTTTTCAGCACGTTCCCTTAACACAAACATGTCAAGTTTAGTCTGGACGACCTATACAAGTACTGACATCAGATAAATAAAATATTTTCACAACATGCCATCACTACTGAAATGAAGCCCTGGTGGTATGTTCAAGAGGAAAACCAAAACGTTAGACACCGTCTTATATCGACAGTCAATATTACATGCAGCAGGGGATAATATAAAATTGTATTTTAATAACACTGAGCGTTAGTCACAGGTACATTAGTGTGTCCTCACCAAAACTTAATGGATTCTAAGTTAGCCCAAGACCCACCTTTCCACTAAGTTTCATTGCAATCCGTCCATTACTTTTTTCGTGATCTTGCTAACAAACCAACCAACCAACCAACAAACCCACATGATTACATAACCTCCTGGCAGAGGTAAAAATGAATACTGGATTTTCCGGATTTCAAGTCACACTTTTCCTCATGGTGAGGCTGGTCCCGCAACTTGTCCTCCAGAGCGACTTATATACGGTATGTTTTTTCCCCACACACTCAGCCAGCAGAGGGCGCTATCGGCTTGTGTGTCAATATCTGCTTCTCCTATCACTCTGGAACCTCTCAAAATACATAAAGTAACCATTAGCTTATTTGGACAACTGGGAAAGACAGAACACAAATGCCCCCAAAAGAAAATCAGATTCTGCAGACTTTAAACTGCAAGCAGTTAAATATGAATCCGTGTATCATTCGTTCAATTGATATTCAATTAAGAATCAAAAAACAAAATATTGAAAAATGAGTCGTTTTTCCTTTTTTCGTTTTTAAAATGAAAACAAATAAATGAAAATTGGTTTGTTTTTCAATATCCCGTTTGTTAAGATAGATCAAATAAAGGAAAGTTGAAATACGGCCACAGAGCAGACTTTAATGTGATTTTTCAATTTCTTCGATCTCCGTGACCCGGAAGTTCTATCGTCTGTGTTTTGGTTTTTGCCGGCGGGAAGGTGGGCGGGTCACGGGACCCTGTCGGTCAGTTTAAGGCCAGCATACACTACTATACACTACTACAGAAGGATCAGGCCGAATTTTGCCCCGATCTTCTCCTCCCGACCGAAGCCGACAAGGTCCGACTGTCGGGAGTAAGATAATGATCTCGGGTCCGATCTTCGTGTAGTGTTCGGGGGGTTCAGAGAGATGTTTTCCGGCCGGAGCCTCTCGGGAGGCGTCGGAAGGGGAGATCGTAAATAATGAACATGTTTAATATTTCTGATCGCAAATCCTGTGGAGTGTGGAGCTCTGAGAGGCGCTGATCAGCTCCGAGTAGAGCTGTCCACTCCCTCGAAATAAAGCTTCCTGATTGGCTGGTGCTGCTGCTTTAAAAAAAATCCCCTCTCAGCTGCCAGAGATGGAGACATATTATGACAGTGAAAGAGAAAAGTCAGAACTCCTAAACTCAGCAGTGCAGAAAGTGAGAGATTAATCCTCAATACCTGGATCGCTCCAGGATAAACTGTATTTCCTCCATTCAGACCCAAACTCCGATCTGCTCATTCATCTGCATCGCCAGTCCTGCAATAATCCCGATGTTTGAATTCATGTCCACTATTAACCATCATGGAAAAAAAAAACAACTTTCCCTGCCTTCAGAGAGACGAGCGACGCATAATGAAATTTACCTAATCGCTTAAGAGCAGTAGCAGACTCTGACAAAGCTACTTTTTTAAATCACCACATATCTTAAATCATTCTTTTTGTCCCCAGATTGGATAGTTTACACCAGAATAAAATCTCGTTGAGCTTTGATTAGGTAAATTTCATCATGCGTCGCTCTTCTCTCTGAAGGCACGGAGTCAGGATATTAAAGTTGTTTTTTTTTTTTTCATTTTTTTTTTTCCTCATTCTTCCGTGATGGTTAATGTCGGACTTGCGATGCAGATCGGAGTTTGGGTCTGAATGGAGGGAATACAGTTTATCCAGGAGCGATCCAGTTATTGAGGATTAACTTTCTTCACTGCTGAGTTTAGGAGTTCTGACTTTTCTCTTTCACTGTCATATAGTCAATATATATCACATATGTCTCCATCTCTGACAGCTGAGAGGGAATTTTTTTTTTTTAAGCAGCAGCACCAGCCAATCAGGAAGCTTTATTTCGAGGGAGTGGACAGCTCTACTCGGAGCTGATCAGCGCCTCTCAGAGCTCCACACTCCACAGGATTTGCAATCAGAAATATTAAACATGCTCATTATCGATGATCTCCCCTTCCGACGCCTCCCGAGAGGCTCCGACTGGAAAAAATCTCTCTGAACACACCGCACACTACACGAAGATCGGACCGAACTCCCGACAGTCGGACCTTGTCGGCTTCGGCCGGGAAGAGAAGATCGGGATTCTGTAGTGTGTGCTGGCCTTAAACTGACCCACAGGTTGACGTGACCCGCCCACCTTCCCGCCGACAGAAACGAAAACACAGACGATAGAACTTCCGGGTCACGGAGATCGAAGAAATTGAAAAATCACATTAAAGTCTGTTCTGTGGCCGCATTTCAACTTTCCTTTATTTGATCTGTCTTAACAAACGGGATATTGAAAAACAAACCAATTTTCATTTGTTTGTTTTCATTTTAAAAACAAAAAAAGGAAAAACGACTCATTTTTCAATATTTTGTTTTTCGATTCTTAATTGAATATCAATTGAACGAATGATACACGGATTAATATGCAGCCGAAAATTGCAATCGAGCAGCAGAGAGAAAGTTTGGAGTGTGAGAGAAACTTGTGAGGGACTGGCGAAAAGTGGAGGATACGCCGAGTGCAAGGAAGAAAACAAAAAAGCTAGATGGCCACAACTGGAGGAACGACCTGAACAACGTGCTGCCGGGAGACGCCTGTCCACAGTGCAGTTACGTCTCCACGGCCAGGTAGTTGCCATGGCAATGAATATGAACGGTTTTACGGGAGGACCTTCTTGGTGTTTCCGCTTCACGCCACGCCACCGCCTCTCTATCAGAGCACGGACAACCGTGTCGCAAAAACTGTAAGCAGACTTCGAAGCCAAGATCAACAGTTTCCGTGAGTTTCTTAAAAAGGAAGTGACGGAGCACAACGCGACGCCGGATCACATTGTTCACATGGACGAAGTCCGCCTCACGTTTGACATCCCGATGGGCCGAAGTGTCGCGGAGAAAGGCGAAAAGAGCGTGAGCATCATAACAACCGGTCATGAGAAATCACACTTCACAGTAGTGCTGGCATGTTGTGGAGATGGATCGAACTGCCACCAATGGTCATCTTGAAACCAGGCCACAAATCCAATCGCCGCAGCTGTCGTGGCCGTGAATGAGAAAGGGCGGATGGATCAAGTTATGATGAACTTTTGGCTAACAAAGTGCTATGCTAAGCATCCGGATGGCTTCTTCAAAACACGCAAAGCCTTGCTTGTGATGGACAGAATGCATGCACACATCCCTCCACAGCTGAAAGAGACATGAAAGGTTCTCAGCACCATCCCCGCCGTCCTCCCTGGAGGCTGAACTAAAGCACTGCAGCCACTCCACATCTCGGTGAACCGGTGTTTTCAGGCAGTTTGGCGTCAGCTGTGGGAGCAGTGGATGACAGACGGAGAACACAGCTTCACGGCAACCGGGAGGACGAGCCATGCAACTTTCATGGAAGTCATTGAATCAATCGACCAACCATGAACTTCAGTGACAGCCGAAACCGTACTGTCAGGATTCAGAAAGAGCGGAATAATACCTGGAACCGATGCCGAGTCTGGTGACGGCCACGCAGAAGGAAGTGCCGCGCACGTTACTTCCAGAGTTGGCGGAGTTGTTCAGAAGTGACACGGAGGATAAAGAATTAAATGGATTTGGTGAGGATTTTGAGTGAGGTCAAGAGTTTTGTGAACTACTAATGTACTTGTTTGAGTCCTGTTGTGTAGTTATCTGAATAACTGCTAACACGTTATGCTAACGTCCCACCTGTACCTGCCCACGTCACCTTAACAGACGTTTGTTTAGCCTGTTGTTCAAGTTTATTATTACCTTCGCCAAGGAGGTTATGTAATCACGTCGGTTTGTTGGTTGGTTGGTTGGTTTGTTAGCAACATTACGGAAAAAGTAATGGACGGAATCCAATGAAACTTAGTGGAAAGGCGGGTCTCGGGCTAAATTAGCATCAATTAAATTTTGGTGATGATCCGGATCACTGTCTGGATCCAGGAATTTTTTAAAGGATTCTTTATCATTGAGAGATAGGGAGTCTTTCACATAGTTGGGCACGGCTGCCGACAGTGGGTCTGTGCGGCACGTGTGCACCACACGCCGCATGCCGCGCCGCGCCGCGCCGCTCCGTGCTGCGCACCACACACTGCAGCGCGCTGCACGCCGCGCCGCACCGCTCCGTGCTGCGCACCACACACTGCAGCGCGCTGCACGCCGTGCCGCACTGCACCGCGCTGCGCACCACATGCTGCAGCGCTCCGCACGCCGTGCCGCACTGCACCGCGCTGCGCACCACACGCCACGCCGCTCCGCACGCCGCGCTGTACGCCGCGCCGCACCGCACCGCGCTGCGCACCACACGCTGCAGCGCTCCGCAGCACTCGGCTCCGATCACAATGTTGTTTTATTTTTAGGGCTGCCACAAACGATTATTTTGGTAGTCGACTAATCACCGATTATTTTTTCGATTAGTCGACTAATCGCATCATATATAAATGAAAGTAAAACAGTTTATGGCACCACCATGAAGCTGCTCTTATATAGCCACAATTAGATTTCAGCTTTAAGTGTTTAAGGTATATACTAACTAAAAATAAAGATAATTCAGATGAGAGTTCATTAAACCTTTATTGAAATATGCAACAAACACTTGTTTAACTGTGTACCATAAAGCGCAAATACTTGAGTAAAATAAGGAAAAGGCACTTGCCTAAACAACACATAAATAAATCCATCATGTTAATTTTTTATTCCTTAATTTGTGTTTAGCATCAAGCATCAACATTGAGGCAGGCTCCTGTAACTACGGAATTATTGAAGTTTTCGTCTCACTGACTCAAATTAAACAAAAGTGCATTTTGTGTTCAGTGCTCAACTGTATCCAACTTTATTCCACTCTGACTCTACATAACCCCAAACTCCACAGGGCTCTGGTTCACCGCCAGGACAGTCAGCATTTCTACATGTTGGAGACAGGCTGCTCTCTCTGGGAGCAGATGTTCTGCTGCAGAGAGAATCTGCTCCGACGGGGTGAAGCTCTGAAACATAACGGTAGAAAACATCAGCAACATCACTTCTTATTAAAACACATCACTGTTAGAACGTTACAGAAAACATGAAATATGTGCAAAAGGCAGCTGATGAATCAAACCGTCACCGCTAATGTTAACAGCTATGAGTAAATAGCAAGTTAGCCCTCTATGCTAATAGTATTATTGTTATTAGCTTACCGAGACGACGGTCAATCATGGTTGTCCCGAGCCACGACGTGCTTCCATTTCGGCTGCTCATCCATCGCAGCTGTGCTGCCGTGGAAGGCCGGTTCTGTCCTGCAGATGCTGCACTGCACTTTTCTCTGAGGTTTTCTTGTCATGCTCCCACACTTCGGAGCTCCGCTGCCGCCGGGCGGCCATGACACCAGTCTGGTGTCGTCGCGGCTGACACGGCTGCGCATGTGTCAAATACAGAAAGGCAGACGCGGCAGTGGAAGGTGCCACGGCAGTTTTGAGACAGAAACAATAATAAAAAAAAAACCGACTCGTCGACTATTAAATTAGATGTCGATTTTAATAGTCGACATAATCGTGATTAATCGACCAATCGTGGCAGCCCTGTTTATTATATATGGTGTTCTTATTGTTGTTGGAGACTGATTTCACCTGTGGCGGAGGTCTGTGCCAAATTCTAGTTATTGCTATTTTCAATTCAATTCAATTCAGCTTTATTTATGAAGTGCCAGTTACAACATGGTGGTTTCAGACACTTTTACAGAGAAACCCAACAGATCCACATGAGCAGCGTCAGGACTGTGGAAAGGAACAACTCCCTTTTAACAGGAAGAAACCTTTGCAGAACCAGGCTCAGAGGAGGAGAACCCTGCAGAACCAGGCTCAGAGGAGGACCCTGCAGAACCAGGCTCAGAGGAGGAGAACCCTGCAGAACCAGGCTCAGAGGAGGACCCTGCAGAACCAGGCTCAGAGGAGGAGAACCCTGCAGAACCAGGCTCAGAGGAGGACCCTGCAGAACCAGGCTCAGAGGAGAACCCTGCAGAACCAGGCTCAGAGGAGAACCCTGCAGAACCAGGCTCAGAGGAGAACCCTGTAGAACCAGGCTCAGTGGAGAACCCTGTAGAACCAGGCTCAGAGGAGAACCCTGCAGAACCAGGCTCAGAGGAGAACCCTGCAGAACCAGGCTCAGAGGAGGACCCTGCAGAACCAGGCTCAGAGGAGAACCCTGCAGAACCAGGCTCAGTGGAGAACCCTGTAGAACCAGGCTCAGAGGAGAACCCTGCAGAACCAGGCTCAGAGGAGAACCCTGCAGAACCAGGCTCAGAGGAGAACCCTGCAGAACCAGGCTCAGAGGAGAACCCTGCAGAACCAGGCTCAGAGGAGAACCCTGCAGAACCAGGCTCAGAGGAGAACCCTGCAGAACCAGGCTCAGAGGAGGACCCTGCAGAACCAGGCTCAGAGGAGAACCCTGCAGAACCAGGCTCAGAGGAGAACCCTGCAGAACCAGGCTCAGAGGAGGAGAACCCTGTAGAACCAGGCTCAGAGGAGAACCCTGCAGAACCAGGCTCAGAGGAGAACCCTGCAGAACCAGGCTCAGAGGAGAACCCTGCAGAACCAGGCTCAGAGGAGGACCCTGCAGAACCAGGCTCAGAGGTGGTCTTCCTGCTGTCCCGGTTGGGGTGAGGGGACAGACAGGTTCTTGTCTCTACATACAGTTCATATATAAACTCAGGGTCCAGAGGCCACAGGAGGAACCATCATCAGTGACATGTAGCAATACAATGAAATCACACTGAAACGAGAGAAGGAGCAGAGCTGGGAGCCGGTTCCACAGGGTAGAACCCGGGGTTCAGTAAACCTTCCACCCACTGGGTCCGGGTTACTACACTTTATATGTTCAAGATAAAATGTCTGTTTTTGCTGTCTGATAAGAAAACATTTCTCCTGAAAAATGTGACTTATACCTGGGTTTCCGTTATCCGGTAATTACCCGACTTTGACCAGTAAAATCTGCCGAAGTCCGACATATTTTAACACCACTGGTCAAAATGTCTGGTGAAAAACATTCCATCCAAGCCCAATTTTTGTTTGAATATTCCCTCCAAGCAAAAATTGAAATCAAAAAGGCAATTTCCAGGTCATTTTATTAAAAAAACAACAACAATAAAACCCCGAATTTTATCTTTTATGAATAAGCCTGGTCTACCGTGTGTGGAAATAAGCTTTTTTTTTTTTCCAGGCGGAACTAAGCTTGTAACAGTGTTTCATTACTCCGACAAAGTGCGCAGCACAACAACAATACAGGGAGACACGTGGAAACAGGCGAAACTTAATGACTTTTTCAATAAACAAAATAGTTGAGAGGAGAAAGGGTCAGAGCCCTGTGGAGCCAGATTTCAGAGTCGCTGTCCAGGTGCGGATCCTGACTGTCGTTATTCGGGAGCTGTCTGGGACGCCGCTAGCCTCGTAAACCAGACCCGCTCACTCCTCATCCACATTTGGATTTGGAGTGAAGCTCAGTCTGGATAGGAGCCCATAGAAACTTCCAGCAGGGGGCGTCGGTTACTCCTTTGACTGACAACGCACTTCAGCCAATCAGCGCTTCAAAACAAATACGTCATCAAAATGCGTTCGCTTCTCTAAGGATTAGCGTTAGCTCATTAGCTCTAGCTTCCTTACACGCAAAGACATGCGAAAACACCTTTTCCTGTTAGAAACTCACCAGGCGCAGACTCTTGCTTGATTGTTGTAATTCTTGGTATTTTGGCTGTAACTTTACTGATTGCAGCTTTCAGACGATGGTTAAAGTCCGTCATCTCCAATACGCGCAGCGATAGCGTCACTTCCGGTTTAGCCACCGGAATTCGCCAAAAAAATTTGAAAACAAAATGGATGGGACAGCTAAAGTCAAGAACAGTGACAAACACAACTGAACAAACTAACACCTGCTACTCTTCTCCCACAATCCTCTATGACAGATCAGATGAATTAATAGCCATCAACTTACGTCGTGTTTCCACTGGACACGTTTAACGCAACTGTATTCACGCAACAAATGACACCGCGCCGCACTAGACGGCAAGTTTTATCGCTGGTGTGTGAATTCATTCGTGTGACCAAATCGTGCTGTGCTAGACGCTCGAGTTTCATTGCTGGTACAAATATGCAAAACAAAACATCCTGCAGAAACACGACACCCGTCCTCATCGCTGTTGGCGGTTTTTGCTCTTTTTTGTTTTTATGACTGTTTTTACTGTTCACCCCTTTTATGAATATTAAAAGTGCTTTTACACACGAAGATTGACATTGAAATGGCTCCGACTGCCACCATCACTGCTCTGTATTTGGCATGGGGAAGTCAGCTGCAGCTGGAGGCGCCGGCATCGCTTCTGGATGGCTGCTGCCCTCCGGAGGCGGTCTGAGCTCGGTGAGTTCCACCGTCTGCAGGAGCTGCGCCTGGACGGCCGGTTCCAGCGCTGCTTCAGGCCGACGTTGATTCCGCCTGAAGCGGTGAACAAATGAAATCGCGCACGCCGCTCGCCTTGGCATCGCGCCGACTGTTTTGCGTGGTCGGAGCCCTGCTGCCCTCCGTCAGCACGTCCGTGAAGACCTCCACGCTGACAGGCTGTCCTGGCGCCAATTAATTGAATTGAATAAATTGAAAAGTTCAACTATTTCAACTCCAGCGACGAGCGTCCAACAATGAAGCGGTGTTTTTGCTGGAAACGCTCGCCGTCAGCTGCATTGTCGGTTGCCGTCTGCTGCCCGCCACTCAAGATTGAGCGACAATCGCCTCATTACATTTACTTTGT
Source organism: Salarias fasciatus (assembly GCF_902148845.1). Taxonomy (NCBI): domain Eukaryota; kingdom Metazoa; phylum Chordata; class Actinopteri; order Blenniiformes; family Blenniidae; genus Salarias; species Salarias fasciatus. The sequence continues at coordinate 877,875 of NW_021941376.1, read as the reverse complement.
ATGTAATGTCATTGAGCGAAACATTCGCGTTCCGTCCGGTGGAATCATGGCGTTACTCTCAGGCAGTCAGTATGGATTCAGAACTAACCGATCAGCTTCACAGGCTTGTCACTGCAACTTTTTTTTTATCATTTTAGATTATGGAGATTTGTTTTATAAGGATGCTACCACTCAATGTCTTTGCAAGATAGACAGTCTTTATCATGCTTCCCTAAGATTCATAACAAACTGTAAAGCCGAAACCCATCATCGTGACTTATGTTCTTGTAGGGCTGGACGATATGGCCAAAAATGTTATCATGATAAAGTTCATAATTTCGGTTGAAACAATATCATTCCGATATCGATATAAATAATACAAAAGCCTCAGAAAAACTGTTAAAGGTGCATTAAAGAGTTTTACAACCTTAAAAATACTTATTTTCCACCATAAATATGTTCCACATTTTGAATGCTGTGTCCAATGAGCCCTGACAGATTCATCACCAGAACCTCTAACAGGCTAAACTGTCTCTTGAAAGTCACAGTGCCGGTCCGGCTCCACAGTTTTTGGGGGAGAATTTGAAAGCAATGACGTAATGCGCGCTCCGGCTGGATAAGTTTCATTTTGTCCGCCGTTACTCCGCCAGATGCTTAGTGAGCAACAGCTGAGCAGGATCTTCCAGGAAGTCAGAACAGACTGGCTTCTAGCACTGCAGCTCCACACAGACTCCACCAGGGAGAGACACTGACATTTTTACCTGAGCACTACTAAAAGAGCGAGGAAGGAGTTCCTCTCCTCCGTGCACGCGAGCCACAGGCACGAGTTTTTCACTAAGCTGCATTACGCCCAAGGCCTGCAGGGGGCGCTGTTTCGCATAAAACGTGCAAACTCCTTAATGCACCTTTAAGAATCATGTACATGATGTACTACCTGTTAAACTAGAAATTATCTATCCAGGAAGCTCCTCCAGTATAAAATTTTAGAAATAAAAACTACAATAAATTAAATGTTTACCTTTTATTTAAGAAATATGAAATCACTGTCAAATAAACGTAAGTTTCACCTTTTTCAATATAAATAGCTTTAACTTCACACTTAAATACAGTTATGTTGTTGTTATAGATTCAAACAAAGGTGCTTCAACCAGGAAGAAAAATAAAAGTGCTCAGAAATACTAAGGTTAAGTACAGAATTACGTAAGGTTGTGGTGATTATGGTGACACTGCAGCGAATCCCTGTACTGTTTTTTTTTTCTTTTTAAATGGTATTTGTCTTCACTGTTGCAGCATCTTGTAAATTGTAGGCGGTCCCTGAACCCCGCAGCACCACAGCTGCTCATATAAATCAATATTGTTTCTGCTGCTTGATAGACAGACACTTAATAAAAATGAGCTTGTAGCATATCGTCCAGCTCACAGCGATGGGATGGAGGCGCCCTTTGTATGTTACTGACGTTTTGTCAAAGAGTTATTGAGACTGAAAGTCCACATCTGTCAACATGCTGCTAACTTCACTGGACTGTTCAGTGAATGATATAATTCATAGCCACAAATTAATATTTCATGCGCACGATTTATTATTTCGTGGCCATATATTCTCCAAAATGCGGTCGTCAGTGCTTAATTTGTAAATCATAAGGTACCGGAACGCATGGTGCACATGACAGCGTGGGGATGTCAAGACAGTTACAGGTACCGGAACGCATACAGAAAACAGTGCTGGAAAAAAAAAACAGTACTGAGAACAACACATGATGATGACTCAAAACGAGTCCGAACAACACCAGCAAGTGACACCGAGCCGAAACAGGGAGGAGGAGGAGGATCCGGACATGGTCGAGGTGCCGGGTGTTTTGGACTGTTAAATATGGTGAGAACACTGTTATCAGCCCGCTGTGTCGGATTTTCAATGATAACAATAGAAGATTTTTGTGATCCATTGTAAGATCCGTGCAGCTCCTGCTGCTTTCAGGGACACTTCGTAAAAGTAGCCTGTTGATAGACACCACCAGCGTCTCAGTCAGCTGTTAGCTTAGCTGCTGGTTTTGAGCGATTCCCTTTGTGCTCCAACATCAGTTGATGGGACGCATCTCAGCTTCTGAGACGGTGGAAAGAAGAATTAAACGCTGAGTGTCTTTGCTGGAAGGGGTTCTGAATGAGGAAGTGCGGCTCGGGTAGGAAGCTTATGCAACGTGTGGCTCAGGGCGCACCGTGGTGGCGTCAGCCGTTTACGACGGGCTTGGTGACTTGATACTTTGCGATTAATGCCGATGCAGCCGCTCTCTGAGTGAAACGCTCATCATCACGCACTGTGGACTGATCTTTGATTGTGTTTGATGCTGTTGAGACTGACAGTTGACAAAAGAAGTGAAAATGAGTCATTCAGGTGGTTCCTCCTGTGCTGAGATTGAGTCTGCAAAAAGAGTCAGCAAACTCACTGAGAGGGCTTTGATGTATCAGGTGGAAAAGCTGCAGAACGAGCGCAAAGGGGTTGTGAATAAAATGAAAGGAATGATACCGGAAATTAAAGCGCTTATGAAGCAAAAGGGAAAACGTGCCTCAAATAAAAGAATTTCTGGGAAGTTTGAACAAACTCTGTGTGTGTGCTGGAAAAGCTGATGATGAACTGATGCCATTGCTGCCACAAGAGGAGGCTGATAAACAGACTGAATGGTTTTCAAGCATCATGAAATACACTGAAACGTTCCAAAATGATGCAAGACGGTGGATACAGGAAACCGAACAACAGTTAATTCAAGTAAATGAGAACGTTTGTCTGGTGGAAACTGAAACGAATGAACCTTTATTGAATGCTTGTGATGAGAACGAAGAGGACGAAATAAAGCCAAGTGACAGTATTTCTAATGTTGGATCTCACAAAGCCTCTCAAACCATGCGCTCCACATCTTCATCTGCACGCTTGGTAGCTGAAGCTGAGCTGGCTGCTTCAGCTGCAAGACAAAGATCCCTGGACGAGAGACATGCTCTCCAGGAAGAAGAGCTGTGCAAAAGGAAAGCAAGACTGCAACTGGAAGAAGAAGAGGAGCAGCTGCACAAGAGGAAAGAGAAAATACAACTGGAAAGTGAGATCGCAGAGAAAATGGCAGAATTGAACATTGTCAGGGCACAAAGCAGGTCAAGTGGGAAAAGATCATCGAAGGATTCAGATGGAATGAATTCTTATCTGGAGAAAGGAAAGGCACAACAGCAGCTCAGCGTGATGGCAGAAGCATTCCATCCCTCAGCAGCTATGAAACCAAAAATTATAATGGACGGAAATCAGTCAGTTAAACGCACAGCGGTGGAAAATGTAACATCCTCACAAAATAAAGTCCCACAATGCTCAGTGTTTGAAAATGTGGCAGCCCACACACAGGACGGTCACCAGCAACTCAACTCAGACTCGAATGCAAATGCACCTGATGGGGGAAACCATGATGCTCTCAGCATTATGAGTTAGCAAAATGAAATAACAACTTTGCTTGTTCAACAACAACGCCTCACGGCCCTGCCAAAGCGAGAGATCCCAATATTTGATGGCGATCCATTAAAATATCACACATTCATCAGAGCATTTGAAAACGGAGTTGAGAGAAACACCATAAACAACTCAGACCGGCTGTACTTCCTGGAGCAGCATACTAGAGGACGAGCCAGAGAACTGGTGAGCAGCTGTCCACACATGAACCCAGACGGCGGACATTTAGACTTTACTGAAGGAGCAGTTTGGTGACGAGCACAAGGTTGCCTGTTGTTACGTGGAGAAAGCCCTTTCATGGCCTGTGATAAAACCGGAGGACGGGAGGCACTGCTGGACTACAGTCTATTCCTCAGAGGCTGCTGGAACGCCACGGAGGACGTGCTGTGTCTCCATGACCTGGACATGCCTTCCAGCATGCTGAACATCGTGAGGAAGCTGCCGTACGAGCTCAGGCAGGAGGAGAGAGGAGAGCGGGGTCGCCATAATTTTTGTTGACCATTTGTCGTGGTTTTGGCCCGTTTTCGTTGATGCACGTGGATGCAAAGAGGTCACTGGAGGGGCAGCCGACAGTGTGTGCAATCGAATGTTAATTAAACGTTTTGAATCGCATTCACGTGCTTTCTGGAGGACGCGGCAGCGCGTCGGACAAACACAACCCTCGCCTTTCCTCTCAAGGGCGACAAGGTTGGCTTGGAGTCGCCGCTACAATCTTCATCTTGTTGTTCAGGGTCACTGTGTTGCTCTCAGGAATGAGGAAGCTGTAGCTGACAGTCGCAGAAAAACCCAAACAGAAATTGGCCCAACGCCAAATCAAGTTTCCGCCCCCTGCCCTATAATGAAAACATGGTAAATAATCATCAGAACATTTATACCATGGTTGCTATTTCAAATTTAGGCTTGTAAGTCCCACAGCATGGTACATGGGCATTCTCTACGCTGTGAAACACCAACAAATAATACTGTAGCGTTACGACATTGAAGCAAATACTGGGAACTACTTTTTCTTTTGAGATCACTACGCCCAGACGCCATGTTTAGTAAGTAGTTCTGTCTTAGCAATCTTCGCAAAAACCACTCAATCTCGTAATTTTGCATTAATATTCCACAGCATAGTGAATGTGTGGATTATAACGTGTCACCAAAGTGTTTTGGGGTTGTTGGATTGTGTATTTGATGAGTTTGACGAGGGGGAACAAAAATACCGTCCACTTCCATTGTGTCCGCCGTGAAGCTCTCCTCAGACCCACCGCTGAATAAACAACAGCTCGCCTCACAGAAAAAGTAAGTAGGCTGTTCTAAATGACGAGGGAACTGCCCTAAATGGGCCAATTTGCCAAAATGTTGAAGTATCGCTTTAACTGTCCTTTGCTGACTCTCTTCATCAAAATTCTCAGATGCAACAATTTTCTGTCGGAGGCGGGTTTGATTCAGAGTCAGCAGATCAGCGGCTCTTTTACTTTTCTTTTTTTTTAACTTTTAATTGTATTAAACAACATTAAATTAGCAACATTTATTCTGTGAATTAATGTGTTAACATATTTATTATTTTATGCAATTAACGTGATTTTTGCTTTTGTTTTTTTTTTCCTGTGACGGAGGAATCGGATCCGCCCACAGAGGTCCTAGAACACAGACAGATCAAAATCAAGAGGAGCAAGATCCCGTTCCGGCAGGATCCGGCACAAATTAACTCCTGGGGGTCGTACTGTAATCGAGGACTAGATTGTCGTTACACATCCGCGTTGCTAGATGGAGCCAAACTGCCGGTGGAGCGTAGCAGTGATCTGATGAAAACTGGAGGAATGTGAGCATCTGGAAGGAAGGAGCTGGACTCTGGACCAGTGAGCAAACGGCAGAGGCAAAGTTCAAACTGATGGTTCAACACCGCAGAGTCAACAAACTGCTGCCAAGCAGCCAAGATATATTAGACTGAATTATTAATGTTCATGAAGCTGAATAGAACTTGAATTTGATGGTTCTAAAGTTATTTACATCATTGATGCAGTTATTGAACCTTTGAGCTTCTTAATTGTTGCTTATGCACCGAGTCAGCCTCAGATTTTGAGAAAGAGAATAAAGTTTATTTAATACTGCAGTAATATTTCTGGATCTTAAATCACATGAAATGATATCTCTGTTGTGAAATTTCCTAGAATAATTGTACAATAATAAATTGTTTTATGAGGAACCTTATTGTTTTCAACATGTTTTTATTTTCACAAAATGATTTTGAGAAACAGTCGTCCTATAATCAGAGTCAGGTCAGTACAGTGTGTCCAGTGAAAGTGAGCACAGAGACAGCAGCACCGCTGCTTTGTGCACATTTGGAAGCAAGATGGCGCCTGCGTCTGTTCGGGCTGCTCGCCTGCTCCTGTGCCGACTCCCTGGGTTGTTTTTGGTCGTTCTCGCTGTCATAGCGACTTTGACGGACAGTGATTGTGTCTGTGCTGTGAGGTCTTATGATCGCAGCTCTCTCAGAGTTAAGGAGTCTCCGGAATGCCTCTGTCGTGACTGGGACGGCTCCAAGCAGGCGTTCCCTCCACCGTTTGTTTGCCCCCCCACCTCGCAGGATTACCTGCTGCCTCTTCGTCGCCCTCCGGGTGATCGAAAGAGGAGGAAAAGAGGCTGCCGAGCCGGTGTCCAGGTCCGGGTTAAGCGTGTAATGAAGCACGCTGCTCGTGGAGGACTTCACCGAGGCTACAGGCGGCTGCGCCCGGTTCCTCTCCTGCGGGACACGACCGACGCCGCCGACGTCCTTCCGCCTCTCGCAGCCTCTCTGCACGGCCGTGCTCCTCTTCCGCAGCGCTGGATCCCCGCTGAATGCGCTATGTGGTCGTCGGTTTTTCGCCGATTCCCAGTGTTTACATCCCCGGAGCAGCGTGGGTCCTGCCGCCGGGCCAGCTGGTCGTCACGTGACCGTGGGAGATGCCTGCAGCCAATCCCGCTGCGCACAGCGAGCCGCACGGACTCGCCATCCCTCTCATCGTGCAGGATCGGATTATTTAATTCACGCTCGATAGCAAACAAAGCCTTCTCCCTTCATGAGTTTTTCATCAGGGAGAAACTCCAATTCTTTTGCCTTGCTGAAACGTGGCAGAAGGAGGATGAGTTCATTCTTTAAATGAACTGTGTCCTGAGGCTGCCTGGCTCTGGGAGGCCCCGCCCCTGCCGCCGTGGAGGAGGTCTGGCCGTGGTGCACCGGGACCGGGACACCTGTGGTCTTATGAACACTGAGCACTTCTCATCCTTTGAAGCACTTGTGATCAAAGTTGGCACTTCAGACATGTTTTATTGTATTTTAATCTATCGCCCTCCGGGCCCTGCTGGGGGCTTTTTAAGGGATTTCTCTGACTTTTTATCATCAATAATCCGCCTGGTAAGAGTGGTGCTTATGGGTGATTTCAACTTACATATTGATGATAACACATGCAGCCCAGCAACTGAACTTTATCCATGACTGAGGCTTTTAACTTTAAACATGTGTCAGGCCCCACCCACACCAAACATCACACTCTGGACCTCGTTTTTTCTTTGGGTCTGCATGTTGACACTGTCTGTGTGGAAGATGTGCATCTGAGTGACCATCACTGTGTCTTCTTTGAACCAAGTGCCCCACCTGAGTCCAGGTGTGTTCCATCTCAGTCAGAGAGGAGGATTACCACAGAGGCAACAGCCACGCATCTCTGTGAGAGGTTCGACCCTTCTCTCTTTAATGACTGCACTGACATTGATGATTTTATGCACTGTTTTAACAGTCACTGTGGGTCTATTCTGGATCAAGTAGCACCACTTAAAACTAATATTATGTGCCGCAAACAGTCCTGTCCCTGGATCAATGATGCAATTTTGAGTCTAAGGAGAACATGTTGCCAAACTGAACGTTTGTGGAAATCTACGAAACTGGAGGTCCACAGGCTTCATTGAAGGGACCTCATAGCTTCCTTAAATAAGAAGTTAGAGGAGGCTCGGGCGACCTGTTTTCATCAGCTGATTTCCTCCAACAAAAAGAATCCCAAGGTGCTTTTTGATACAGTCAGTTCTGTTGTATCACCTGTTGTCCCTGCCACCTCGGCTCACTGTAATATCAGAAGTGATGAGTTCCTGAACTTTTTTATTGAGAAGGTCAGAGCTATAAAAGATGGTTTGCCTTTGTCATTGGCCCCATGCCAAGGACCTCAGCATTTGGGACCTCAGCATTTGGGACCCCCCCCCCCCCAGATCAACATTACGCTCCATCAGAACTGTTTAAAAATCGGATTTCAGAAGCTAAAACTTTATTTAGGAAATTAATCAGAACACACAAAGAAATCACCGGCGCGCTCGCTCTCCACATAATTTAAAAAAAACAACAGGAGACGATTGAAGCCTACAGTGCTGTTAATTATATCTAAATCTTGTAGCTTTTTTTACATTTCAGATGAGAATTTGCTGTTATTGTAAATCTGCAGTTCAGCACCGGACTGTGCCGAGTCAGTCACTCAGCTGAGCGCACATTTCCGTGTCGGAATGGTGAGACGTTTGCGTGTCGGAATAGCAGTAATTCGGAATGGTGATCTGTCTAAATGGTGGTGTGTTGGAATGTCGGAGCGGCAGCATGGAGCCGCTCAGCAGGGCGTTTAAAGGTCGTCCTGCTTCGAGTCGCTTTGGAGCCTCGGCGCTCCACCGATGCTCTTTCTGTGCACGTTCAGGCGCAGTGTTCCACACATCCTCCAGAAGCTTTTCCGGCTCTACAGACTGTTTCTCTGCTCCTTTATTACAGATTATTTAGAGAAAATTAAGCACATACATTGTCAGTATGTTATCATTTAATATTAAAGTTACTTTAGCCTTTTTTTTTTTCTTTTATCTGAATTGCGGGGGCGGCGCCGGAGCGATTTTGTCGGCAGACCTTCTCCCTCCGGACAGTCTGCTGTCTCGTCCACGAGATTTTCCCTCTGGTTAGGGACGGATCGGGCTGGAGCTCCGGCTGCCGTCACTTTTACCGTCACGTTTTGTTTTCTGTGGCGTTCTGGCGATGCGTATACCGGCGCGACCTGCGCGCAACGCGGTCACAAATTCTGGCTGCTGCGCGGACGTCCGCGGATCGGTCCGTGCAGACCAATGCACAACGCACACCCCGCAGACATGTGAAGCAGGACGGGCCTTAAATCTGATCGGTTACCGGTTATTAACCGGTTAAAGGGCGTCGGTTATCAGTCATAGAAAAAATATAAAATGTGCATCCCTAGTGAGGACCTACACTGGCTCCCGGTTTCATTCAGGATACATTTTAAAATCCTGGTCTTGACGTGTCGGGCTCTACACGGGCAGGCGTCGGACGACATCAGGGGCCTGATCCAGCCCTATGCTTCCCCTCGCTGCTTGAGGTCCTCCAACCAAAACTTGTTAATGGTTCCCCGCACATGTTTCAAAACTCGTGGGGATAGATCCTTTAAGGCAGCGGCACCGCGGCTCTGGAACGAGCTTCCCTGCTCGCTCAGGGCTCTGGACAATTTCGATTCTTTTTAAAAGCAGCTGAAGACCTTTTTCTTTGAACAAGCCTTTTAGCCTGTATGGTACTGTTTTTATCTTGTATATTTATTTGTGTTCTGGCCTGCATGGTACTGCTTTATCTTGCATATTTGTTATTTTATTGATTGTATTTTGTATTTTGTACAGATTATTTTTATGTGAAGCACTTTGTGACCCTGGTCGGGGAAAAGTGCTATACAAATAAAGCTTACTTACCTACTTACTTACTTACATTAGTAGCCTGCATCCATCCAGCAGAAAATAATCCCCAGTGTGAACTTTACAGATCCATCTTTACAGTTGTTCAAGTTATAATTTTAATGAAACTTTACCGTTTTCATTTATTGGGCATACACATTTGAAGAAAGTAACTAATCCAAACACAGCATGGGACTGAAATGAGCTTCAGCTGTGACACTGAGCAGCATTCCTCTTGAACACAGCAGTGAGCCTCAGTGTCGACACTCTTCAAATACCGGCGTTCTCGCCGCTGAGCTGCGAGACAGCAGCCTGCATGGTCGCCTCAGCTGCAAACAGCTGCTCCAAACAACTTCTCACTCAGGAAAAGAGACTTTTTTTCCCTATTTAGGACAGTGTGAAAGTGACAAAGTGAAAAAGTGACAGTCATGGAAATAAATTACAGGTCTTGACTGACAAAATAACCTGGAGCCTGCTTCTACGTGTCCTTGATGGACGTCCAGTAACTTATGTGAAGTGAACTAAGAGTGAAAGGGGAGTTCCTGGAAAAGTACACCGTGATTCAGCCTGTCAAAATCACAGGGTTTAAAGGTGTGATTCAGGGAAATCTCACAGACAAGATATGGCAAAGTTCATTTGAGTGAGAAGCAGCCGGGAGGAAGGCTCACTGAATGAAACAACACAACACAACCCATCCCAGCTCCACCGAAGAGAAACCAGCAGCCTGGAGGCCAAGACCACCGGAACAACAACTCCGTGCCAACCGATCATCAATCAACACTTTCTGAGGCGCTCAAAAAAACACTGCAAGAAAATAAAACCAGTGGAGGAAAAAATGTTGAACAGATGTGTTTGGAGTGATTTCTTGACTGTGGACATAGGAGGAGGAGGACCCCCCCCCCCCGGGCTGTTGGGGGGGCTTTGGCTTCACGGACTGTGGGCCGGTAGGGTGGGGCCAGGTCGTTTCAGGATTAGTGGGAGGGTTTTCAGGTGGAGTCTCTGGAGTATGAATGATGTGGGGCCAAGTGTGGAGTGAAGTACATCAGGCCAACAAAAACAGACTCATGAACACTAGAGGCTACAACGTGACACTCGTCTACAGTTTTTTTTTCCTTCCCATTTCCAAACTAACTGTCATCTGAACTCACTGCAGTCTCTCAGCTGGAATTCACCGTTAAGCTGATCAGAAAAAGCATCTGGAGACGCCAACAATAAATATTCAACGATTCCCATCACTCAGCTCCTGCTGCTTCTCATACCATCCAGAACAAACTGAATTTCCGACAGTTTGCCGTCACTCAAATGCACCACAATATGAAAGACACGGAAAGAGAAAGGTTTGGACATGTTAAAGAGACATGTTCTGCCTGGTTGGCGTCTGCCTTCAAACAAGACAATCCCACTGGTTTGGAAGTTCACTCCGAGGTGCTGCTGGGACGGACACGCCCACACTAACCCGAACCCTGGATTCACAAACACATCCACATGTATCAGGGGCAGAAGGAAGCACGTGACCTTTGACCTGGAGTGCTTGTGTGTGAGCCAGGGCTCTTCATGGTGAAGCAGAGTTTCTCAGTAGCTTGAGGGGATGCAGGATGCCTCCTTCGTGTTAACCTAACATCACCTTTAAAGAACACTCACATTCCAGCAGGAAACGCTCCTCAGCTTCAAGGCCACTGGCCAGGATTATCCGAGAAGTTTGACAACAAACTGAAGCCATTTCCTGCAGAGTTGAGGCTTGTCAATACCACGTTCAGCAGATTGTGAGTTTTGACTGGCATGGGGTTAGGGTTAGAATCCCTCCATCATTACTCCAGTGTGACGAGACAAAGATTCCTCAAACACTCCTGCATAAGGGGCGAGAACGACTCCGCAAGTACAGAAAATACTAATACAGAAAGTTATGCACCTGACAAAAAATACTTGTGAATAGTTGAGAGTGTGTGTGTGTGTGTGTGGGATGGGGGGGTCAGGTGGCGTTAATGCCCTGTGCACTTCCTACCTGGGTGCCACAGAGCAGCTGAAGAACCACAGGAACACTGAATGGAGCGAAAGCAGACCAGTCAACAGCTCTGAGGACTGATTCTTCCCAGGACTGTGAGAAAGTGGAGATGCTTGTGGGCCTGGTGCTACAGCTCCACTGGACGTCTACATCAACGTGCACATCCACCTTCTGCACGCCGAATGACATCTGGAAGACACGGCGAGCTCTGCATCCGTTCACAGTCATTTGGATTATTCCTGTGACCTCTGGAAAAGCCCGAACACGCTGCTGCTGCCAGGCAGGGCATGCTCCCATGGGCGGGCATCGAGAACAGCGGGGTGGTCATTAAGGGCAGGAGGGGCAGGAGGGCAGGAGGGGCAGGAGGGCAGGAGGGGCAGGAGGGGCAGGAGGGGCAGGAGGGCAGGAGGGGCAGGAGGGCAGGAGGGGCAGGAGGGGCAGGAGGGCAGGAGGGGCAGGAGGGCAGGAGGGGCAGGAGGGCAGGAGGGGCAGGAGGGGCAGGAGGGCAGGAGGGGCAGGAGGGGCAGGAGGGGCAGGAGGCCCCCCCCCCCCCCCCCCCCCCCCCCCCGGTGTCACCAGAAAGAACTGCAGCCAAACTATATTGTACATTTTTTAAGCTTATTGCCTGAGATTACAGCTCGTCCTCCTGAAGAGCTTCTACCGTGAGTCAGGATGGGTGGCTGTTGGTCTCTGATCCACACCACACTCCCAGAGTAGTGCGTACTGCAAACAGAAAAAACCAGGAGCTGAGACCAACCAGACTGAGCAGGAGGGGCTCCAGTTCGCAGTCGCACTACGACATCATTTAAAAACTGAGCGCTGATTGGCCACTGCCCATGTTGGTGGGAACTGAGAGGCTGACAGACCGAGTGAGCCGACAGTGGCGCTGCTGCAGCTGACAGTCAGACAACCGATGAAAGTAACGCCGGGCGTACAGCGAGTGAAGCAGATTCAGTCCACAAGGTATTGCAAGCACGCACACACGCACGCACGCACATACACACACATGCACGCACGCACATACACATACACACACATGCACGCACGCACATACACATACACACACACGCACACACACACGCACACACACACACACGCACATACACACGCACACGCACACACGCACACACACACACACGCACACACATATACACACACATACACACACACACTGCCCCACCAGTTACTCGGAGCACGGGGGATCCGGGTTTGAATCCCGGCTGCAGGATGTCCAACGTGAACACAGCCTACATCTACACGGCCCACTCACACACCAGTGGAGGCATTAGGAGCTCAGTGTCTTGCTCAAGGACACTTCAACATATGGCCAGTGCGAGATGGGAAACCAACCACCCCCCAGCTGAGGGACGATCTGCTCTACCAACCCAGAGAACACTGGGACAGAAAGACCAGGAGACACCGTCCCACACTATCCCAGATCTCAAACAACTGAAAGAACGATCAGACAAATCTTCAGACTAGTTCAGACGCTAAAACCTGACGCTGCTTTTCAAAGCTCCTTGAAGCTTTTAAGCGTGTGGATTTTCAGACTAGGATACTGCCTTCAGTGGAGTATTTGTCTGTGAAAGTCCTTAAAGAACGGCTTAGTTCTTCCAGCACCGACTGGAGGAGCTGAATGAGACACACACCACTTCACACCTCATGAATGCAGGTCGCTTTATGTGCTGCGTGAGGCAACATGCCAGCTGAATTCCAGCAATCACACAGCATTCACAATAAAAGCTGTGTGTCATCTTGTTTCAGGCAAACATGAGAAAGGACAGCTTCACAAACCCGCAGGTTTTTTTTCTAAATCCCAAAGAACAGTGAAGGAAAGCCATGAGTCGGTGCCGATAGTCGAAAACTACCTCTGAAGCCATTCCAGCTAGAACAGTGAAGGCCGTCCTGCTGGAGCCCTCCCTGCAGTGTGAAGCCAGTCCATGTCCTCCAGACTTCAAGGCATTCTTCTACAACCAAAATAATAGTCTGCCCCCCCACCACCCTCCCCTCCTCACAATTAGCTGTATTCATACAGCATGTGTGCACATGCTGGTGCCTACAAATACCCCATCAGCCTCAACACCACACTGTGCAGGTCTCTCTTCATCTTTCCAGACACACTCGAGCGCTGCAGATTCCAAAACCAGCAGTTCCAGCAGCTGGCAGAGGCCAGTGTACACTCCTCACACACACCGCCGGGCCTCAGCGAGCCGGCTGCAGCCTGGGACCTGTACAGGGGGCTGCAGGTCTGGAGAGGCCCGGCGGTCAGATCCGGTGTGTGTGTGTGTGTGTGTGTGTGTGGCACAAACCTTTGCACATACATGCCCAGCACCCCGCTAGACCCAAGGGGGTCAGCAAAAACATTCCCAAGAGAGGGCTGCACCCCCAACCCCCCAGCCCAGGAGGCACAGGGAAGACCCCCCCCAGCCAGGAGGAACCTGAGGGAGGGCACAGGAAGACCCCCCCAGCCAGGAGGAACCTGAGGGAGGGCACAGGAAGACCCCCCCCAGCCAGGAGGAACCTGAGGGAGGGCACAGGAAGACCCCCCCAGCCAGGAGGAACCTGAGGGAGGGCACAGGAAGACCCCCCCCAGCCAGGAGGAACCTGAGGGAGGGCACAGGAAGACCCCCCCAGCCAGGAGGAACCTGAGGGAGGGCACAGGAAGACCCCCCCCAGCCAGGAGGAACCTGAGGGAGGGCACAGGAAGACCCCCCCAGCCAGGAGGAACCTGAGGGAGGGCACAGGAAGACCCCCCCCAGCCAGGAGGAACCTGAGGGAGGGCACAGGAAGACCCCCCCCAGCCAGGAGGAACCTGAGGGAGGGCACAGGAAGACCCCCCCCAGCCAGGAGGAACCTGAGGGAGGGCACAGGAAGACCCCCCCCCCCCAGCACAAGAAGCAATCCCCCAGCCTCCTGGCTCCAGCCACCACATCATGGCCCAGCCCCTGGATTGGCAAGACCAGAGGCCCAATCAGAGCCAACCAATCATCACCCCCCAACCCCACCAATGACTCTCCCAAATATACACACTTTCACACACACACCCATCCCCCGCCCACAGCCTCAGCTACATCCTCTCTCCCAATCTCTTCTTTTGGGAGTGGAGAGGATGCTGTCCTGCTGTTGTGCAGCTGGAGCTCTACCCACTGCCCTTGGGCAACGGGCGGGAACCCCGTACAGCCAACCCCACCCTGAGCCGAGTCCAGGGGTAGGCGCCCCATCCCAAGCCCATCAAGCACGCCCCCATCACTCGAGTCACACCCCTCCTGGCCAACACAGGATCCAAACAGGGTGCTGGGAGGACCCCCCCCCCCCCCAGGAACCCTTCTAATCTGGGAGTTCCTGGTTCAGGCTGAGTAGTGACCAGCCTCAGAGCTACAGCGACCACCCCTGCATTCGGCACCGTTAGCGCGCTAGCATCCGTTAGCGACTTGTTGTCTGCTGCCAGCAACAAGTGAACATTTATTACCACGTAAACAAAAGTACTGACAGCTGGTACCGCTGAGTACCGGCATCGATTCCCAGGTACCGTACCGGGTATCAATTCCAAAGTGAACCGTACCCTTCCACAGAGATCTAGCACTTTTCACAAAAATAGTTAGTCAAAGTATGTTTGCACCACATGTAATTGTTAGCAGCAGCGTCTCGTCACGGAGATGTGAACCAAACCACGACACGGTGTTCCCACCTGGGACAATATCTCAACCACATTCACAACGTCCGTCTCCATTTCCATCATTAGAAAAGTATTCTGGATACTTACAAACGCCCCGGCTGCGACTGACCTGTGAGTGATGCAGCGTCTGCTCCTCGTGGTCACTCCACCGCCACAGCTGCGACTGCACTCCCCATAAGGACCCCAGGCATCCCAGTGGTCCCCACCAGGCGCCTGAACACAAACCACCACAGCAGCTCACTGGACAGTCCTCACGCCAGGACAGGGGAGGACAGGGGGGGACGGGGGGGGACAGGGGGGGACGGGGGAGGACGGGGGAGGACGGGGGGGACGGGGGGGGACGGGGGGGGACGGGGGAGGTCAGGGGGGGACAGGGGGGGACGGGGGGGGACGGGGGGGGGACGGGGGAGGTCAGGGGAGGACGGGGGAGGACAGGGGGGGGACAGGGGGGGACGGGGGAGGTCAGGGGGGGACAGGGGGGGACGGGGGGGACGGGGGAGGTCAGGGGGGGGACAGGGGAGGACAGGGGGGGGACAGGGGGGGACGGGGGAGGACGGGGGGGACAGGGGGGGACGGGGGGGACAGGGGAGGTCAGGGGAGGACAGGGGAGGACGGGGGGGACGGGGGGGACGGGGGAGGTCAGGGGAGGACAGGGGAGGACGGGGGGGACGGGGGGGACGGGGGAGGACGGGGGGGACAGGGGAGGACAGGGGAGGACGGGGGGGGACGGGGGGGACGGGGGAGGACGGGGGGGACAGGGGAGGACAGGGGAGGACAGGGGGGACGGGGGGGGACGGGGGAGGTTGGGGGAGGACAGGGGAGGACAGGGGGGGGACGGGGGAGGTCAGGGGAGGACAGGGGGGGACGGGGGGGGACGGGGGAGGTCAGGGGAGGACAGGGGAGGACAGGGGGGGACGGGGGGGACGGGGGAGGACGGGGGGGGACAGGGGAGGACAGGGGAGGACAGGGGAGGACAGGGGGGGGACAGGGGGGGACGGGGGAGGTCAGGGGAGGACAGGGGAGGACAGGGGGGGACAGGGGGGGACGGGGGGGACGGGGGGGACGGGGGAGGTCAGGGGGGGACAGGGGGGGACGGGGGGGACGGGGGAGGTCAGGGGGGGACAGGAGGGGACAGGGGGGGGACAGGGGGGGACAGGGGGGGACGGGGGGGGACGGGGGAGGTCAGGGGGGGACAGGGGGGGACGGGGGGGACGGGGGGGACGGGGGGGGGACGGGGGAGGTCAGGGGAGGACGGGGGAGGACAGGGGGGGGACAGGGGGGGACGGGGGAGGTCAGGGGGGGACAGGGGGGGACGGGGGGGACGGGGGAGGTCAGGGGGGGGACAGGGGAGGACAGGGGGGGGACAGGGGGGGACGGGGGAGGACGGGGGGGACAGGGGGGACGGGGGGACAGGGGAGGTCAGGGGAGGACAGGGGAGGACGGGGGGGGACGGGGGGGGACGGGGAGGACGGGGGGGGACAGGGGAGGACAGGGGAGGACGGGGGGGGACGGGGGGGACGGGGGAGGACGGGGGGGGACAGGGGAGGACAGGGGAGGACAGGGGGGACGGGGGGGGACGGGGGAGGTTGGGGGAGGACAGGGGAGGACAGGGGGGGGACGGGGGAGGTCAGGGGAGGACAGGGGGGGACGGGGGGGGACGGGGGAGGTCAGGGGAGGACAGGGGAGGACAGGGGGGGACGGGGGGGACGGGGGAGGACGGGGGGGGACAGGGGAGGACAGGGGAGGACAGGGGGGGGACAGGGGGGGACGGGGGAGGTCAGGGGAGGACAGGGGAGGACAGGGGGGGACAGGGGGGGACGGGGGGGACGGGGGAGGTCAGGGGGGGACAGGGGGGGACGGGGGGGACGGGGGAGGTCAGGGGGGGACAGGAGGGGACAGGGGGGGGACAGGGGGGGACGGGGGAGGTCAGGGGAGGACAGGGGAGGACAGGGGGGGGACGGGGGGGACAGGGGGGGACGGGGGGGGACAGGGGGGGGACAGGGGAAGTCAGGGGAGGACAGGGGAGGTCGGGGGGGGGTCAGGGGAGGACAGGGGAGGTCAGGGGAGGACAGGGGAGGACGGGGGGACGGGGGGGGACGGGGGGGGACAGGGGGGGACGGGGGGGACAGGGGGGGGACAGGGGAGGACAGGGGAGGTCGGGGGGGGTCAGGGGAGGACAGGGGAGGTCGGGGGAGGGTCAGGGGAGGACAGGGGAGGTCAGGGGAGGACAGGGGAGGTCGGGGGGGGTCAGGGGGGGACAGGGGAGGTCGGGGGGGTCAGGGGAAGTGCAGCTATTGTTTCACTAGAAGCAGGCCTTCATACATGCACACTTATTTATGTTCAGATGAAGCCGTTGGCCTGTTCCTCTCAGAATTTTCATGAATTGTTCTATACAGTCTTTCAGTGATGTCCACCTGAGCACAACAGGGTACACACACACACACACACACACACACACACACACACACTTTTTGAAGTTGACTGGAAGGTCTGAGGTCTTCTATGTTCTATGATAAATTCCATGTGGATTTCTGAAGTCAATAGAGAGATGTGGTAAACGGTGTAGAAAAGCTTTGGTCTGGACCAGGTGGTGGCTTGAGCCGTTGTAAGTGTGTGTTACGTACCATGAGAGCTGGAGCGAGCAGCAGCTGCAGGATCACCACAGGCAGAAGTGTCTTCATTGTTCCCTAGAAAATGATAAAGAGTTCATCACTGCGACTAATGAAGATGATTACACCTCGTTTTGGGAAAGCACCAGAGAGAAACAGTAATTGGCGAGGTCTGGGACTGGAGGCCAACGCCTACAAACCTGGAAAGCTAGAGGCAAAAGGCAGACGCATGCAAAGTTGCCCTGCAGCAATTCCTGAAATTTTTTTGCAAAAGCCGTAGAATCGGTGTGTGGAGTGACTATGACGTTATGGGAGCTCGTCAAGCACAGATCAAACTAAACATCATAAATTAGGATTTTCTGTGGTTTGGTTTGCAATCACCAACCAACCACAGCAAAAGTTCCCGTTTCTTAATGTTGCTTATAGATGCTTTGACCAGAAATAACGTGGATCGCCTCATACTGGTCCAGCAGAGCGCTGGGGGAACATCTGAACCCATCCTATTCTTGACTAACAATAATAATCCCCAAGATCTCTTCTTCTCCCACTGGGTTTCTGGAGTTTGTTCTTGCCGGATGTGAGGGTCTAAGGCGGTGGTTGCTTCGTTTTGTCTCGTTACTGTGAATTTGACATATTAACATGATGCTTATTCACAGTTTTTATTGTTTTAACATTCTAACATGACTCAGTTCGGTCACTGACGAGCTGCTGTGGACTGTTCATGCCACCATGTTTATTGGTCTGATGTCAACGTTCTCACTCTGTTCTGTCTGTGACTGTTTATATGGACACTACACTGTGATTCATTGTTATTATCAGAGTCTTTATCAAGCTTTGACATTTTTACCAACCAATGTAGCATCTTGAAGCCTCTGAGGCAGCTGTTGCAGCTGTTGCTGTGATACTGGGCTATACAAAAATACATTGATTGATTGATTGATTGATAATAATAATAATGGATTTTATTTGTCGCGCACATTACATTTGTAGGCAAATCTCTACGTGCACAATCAGGAAGACATTGAAGACAATGAAAAAGACAATAAAAAGTATAAATGGCGAATACACAGCAGTAAAATCAATCAGGGAAGGACGTACGAAATAAAAAGGGTTTAAGCCGTCTTTTGAAAGAGTCCACCGTCTGTGGCGCCCTGGGTTGGTCGGGGACGGCGTTCCACAGACGGGGAGCAGCAGCCTCAAAGGCCCTGTCGCCCAATTCTTGACTGACCTACAACTACCAAGAACAGTGCAGTGTTGCAACGGGCGGAAGGGGGTGAAGCACCTTGCTCAGCGAGCCACAGTCGAATCCTGGCTGAGTGGGATTTGAACTAGCAGTCATCCATTCGCTCTGACCTCCTGACCCCCACAGCAGGAAGTGACCATTTAGCAAATCTTCCCACAATAAACTTCAGTGAATTCCTGGATTAATGAGACTTTTCTTCAGCCAGATCATCATGAAGTGGCTTTGAAAACGTCCTGGAGTTTAAAGCCACACTTCAACATTTTGGCAAATTGGCCCATTGAGCTCAACTCCTCAGTCATCAGAGCAGCAGACTGACTGTTTCTGTGAGGCGAGCTGTTGTTTATCCAGAGGTGAGTCAGGAAGGTTTTCAGGACGGACACAATGGAAGTGGACGGTATTTTTGTTCCCCCTCGTCAAACTCATCAAATACACAATCCAACAACCCCACAACACTTTGGTGGACACGTTATAATCCACACATTCACTACGCTGTGGAACACCAACAAATAATATTGTAGCGTTACGACACTGAAGCAAATACAGGGAACTACTTTTTCTGTTGAAATCACTACGCCCAGACGCCATGTTTAGTAAGTAGTTCCGTCTCAGCAATCTTCACAGAAACAACTCAATCTGGTCATTTTGCATTAATATTCCACAGCGTAGTGAATGTGTGGATTATAACCTGTCCACCAAAGTGTTTTGGGGTTGTTCAAAATCAACGAGAGACAAATGGTCCTAGTGCACAAAGTGGCGTGTTAAAATCCTGTTTCCTGACCTGCACTGGTCACAGAAAAACTGAAAATCTAGAATCCAGAGCAGGCCTGTGCAGAACTGTTCAACTGGACTGTAAACTTCTGGAAGATCAGTGATGGATCGGGGGTCGCAGCTTCAGATAGAGTCAATCTGGGGGGATTCCACAGAATGAAGGCTGGAAGGCAGTCAGTGGACTGAGCTTTGTGGAAAAGCTTCATAAGCTCCTTCTGAGAGCTCATTACTCTTTCCTGTGCCTCATATAGTGTGGGTGTTACTTTCAAGCAGGCTGAACCCCCCCGCTGGAGCCACCTCTGACCTGTCAGCCATGACCATCCACTGCCCCCCCCCCCCCCCCCCGGGACTGGGCGAGCGCTCACCGTCCAGTCCGCCTCAAACACACGTGCACAAACAGTGATTGTGCAAAAAGACCCAAATTGCGCAACCCTGATGGCGTCATGTGTCTGGGTGGGAATCTGAGGAGTGTTTCTCCTGCGGGTCCAGACAGACTTCCTGGCCTCACTGACACTTCAACACCGTGGCAGTTCCACCAGGGGCCAATCCAGGGGGCCCAGAGTCTCCCCCGACACTCTGCCTGTCCTCTACCTGTCTTTTCTTAGCTAAATTATGTCTTTCTTATTGCAAACAGCATTTCTGCAGTTTCGACTATCAGCTTTATTTTAGGACAAAAAGGTTTGGAAGATCCTAATCAGCTTAAACGGTGCAAACAAAGTACTGGCATTTTAGCTATCATATAGAGTAACACTGCAGTTGTGTGTGGGAGAGAGCTGACCACGTGTATCCTGCTTCGACCTGGAATCAGGTCTCAGTCCCTGAACCAGATCAAGCACGGTTCACGATGCTGCTGCGACACCTACATTTCTCACTGGAGGGCCGAAACAAGTGATGATGGGCCTGCGTCCTGCGTCCCAGACGCACCGACATCTGAAAGGATGCAGTAAAGCCACTACCACAGCAAGAGAGATGGGCCCAGGAAGCAACGTGCACCTACATGCTGCTGGAGCTGCTCCCATCCTGTCACAGCAGTAAAATGGCTATTTGGACAAGAAACATGGCAGAGGGTCTGGATGCTGGTGAAACGGGCCGTGGCCAGTCGCACTGAGAGTGAATGTCGTTATCTGCTACTGAATATGCTCAGATGGTCACCCTACACTGTTAACCCTTGGCTACTACCACACCACACACCGGCAGCACAGGTTTGATGCCCCACAACTGGCCAAAATCAAGTAAACTCTCCCAAACTGGCAACCTGCACGGCACTCTGTTACTGATTGACAGGGTTGGGGAGTAACAGATTACATGTTACAGCGTTACGTAATCAGGATACAAAAAAATTGCAACTGTAATCCGTTACAGTACACACAAAAAATATGTAATCTCGTTACAGGTATAGCTGATAAACACCTATTACTGAGCGGGATTACTTTTGAAAATCAGACGGAATATACCAGCAACTACAGACATCTGCGCCGTATACAGACACTGTGACACTTTACAGCACTTTACGGCACTTTACGGCACTTTACGGCACAAACCGCCACGTCACAGATCTATAAACAGTAGACACTGTAGATACATAAATGATGGACGCCGCATCGACTGCTGTCTCGGAGCAGCCTCCCGCTCTGCTGATATGTTTAACCGTGAATAAAACAACCGGCGATGCCGTGGATTTTACCCCCTGCTGCTGGAGTCACGGCTGCTCCAGAGAGAAACTCTTTCTCTGGCTGGAAACGCCGACATTTTGTATTTCAGTCAGATGAGGCCAGAACTTCTCTGTAGGATGTAAACTCTGCCTCCAGCTGTGAAAATACTCTCAACATCCAGGAACTCATCAAACCTGAAGACACATCTACAGGTAAGAAACACACCTGAACCCACAGTGAAGCTAAAGTGTTGTTAGCCTGCTGACCTGTCAGTAACCTGCTAACCTGTCAGTAACCTGCTAACCTGTCAGTAACCTGCTGACCTGTCAGTAACCTGCTGACCTGTCAGTAACCTGCTAACCTGTCAGTAACCTGTCAGTAACCTGTCAGTAACCTGTTGACCTGTCAGTAACCAGTCAGTAACCTGCTAACCTGTCAGTAACCTGTCAGTAACCAGTCAGTAACCTGCTAACCAGCCTCACCAGGCTGAACTCAGAAGAATCTGATGGAGGCAGTAATCTCTTCATCCTGGATGGAAGATTTACTGGAGACTGAAAGTTTCCTTCTGTCACTGAGGAATGAATGACCTCTGACCTCTGGAACAAACAGTGTTCATGTCCGACCTGAAGACACCCTGCTCCTCCCTGCAGCAGAGCAGCTACACAGCAGACTGAGGACAGAGGAGAAGTGTGTGTTAACACTGTCAGCCCGGCTGCTGGTTCTGCTGGACTGTAGAGCTACTAGAGGAACACAGTCTGGACTGATGGTTCTGATCCTGAGTCAGAAAGAAAGAAAGTCAGATTCTCAGTAGGTCAGAGGTTAAAGGTCATGTTGGTATTAAAGGTAGGGTAGGCGATGTTGTCCAAAAGCACTTCTTGTCATCCTGAGTGAAATGCTCCTCCCCCCTGGGAGAAGTCAGTACATCATGTGGACGGAAAAAGGTGCGGAAAAAATCTGACCACTGTCGCGGCCACAGGACAGTAAAAACTCCGACCAATCGGAAGGCGCGGACCGCTCTTCTGGAACCAATTAAATCCCTTCGCCGTTCTACCAGCCCCCTGCGTACATTTCAATGGCGTGCACTGGGCCTGGTTCAGAGCGCGTTGCCAAGGCGCTCTCGGCGCTCGCGGCTCGCGTGAAAAATAGAAGGAAGGGAGCGGCGCGCTGCGCTGCTGTGGGCGTTGTGTGTCATGGAGTCAGGAAGGTTCATAACATTGGAGGCGATCACAAACTCCGTGCGCACAGCGCTTCCGCGTCCAGTGCGTTCGCTCCCAACGGGAGCTCCTCCAATGGGGTGGGAGCTGGGCGGAGCCTTGGGGAGACGCTACTTTCGTGCTACATGCTAGTTTTCCAGGATCGTCGACCCGAGCTTTCATTGGGGCTGAACAGAGTTCAGCAGAGTTCAGAGCGTAGAGTGTTTACCGTGTAGAGCTGCCACACTGAGGACCACACATTGTCTTTATTTTTTATGTTTGCTGGTGAAGTAATCTAAAAGTAACTAAAAGTAATGTGGTGCGTTACTTTTTAATTGTAGCAATTAGAGTAAGTTACTGATTACATTTTTTGAAAAGTAACTTGTAATTGCAGCGGATTACAATTTTAAAGTAACCCTCCCAGCCCTGCTGACTGAATTGTGTGTAATCACTCTGAAAGAGTCAAGAATCAAACTGCTGCCTCCTGATCCCCGGTGATTCCTGCTGCTGGGGGGGGGGGGGGGGGGCTCTAGCCCCCAGGAGATGCACAGGATGTGAGTAAATGGAGTGCACAAGCACAAATCTTTACAGCTAACAACCACACAAACTATTTCAATGTTGGATTTTAATAAAAGTACAGCAGCATAAATTGGTTTGCACAGTGACAGCATGTTTACAGCAACAGTTCTCAAACTGGGGTTCCCAGACCCCCAGGAGTCCACAAGCCACAGCTTGGAGTTCCATGAAAAATGTAGAAATACATGAATAAAAAAATGAATATCATGCTGCATCAGTTAAAGAAAAGTGCATCTCTACATGTTATTCCATCCAGGATAAGATCTGCGAGCTGAATCCGTATCTTGGTTTAGTGCATCCTGGAGACTGACTGCTATAAAAACCTGTCCACATCACTGAATTAACCTGGATTGACATGACTTCCCCAGTTTCCCCAAAACCACAAAACGTTATGAAAATCTTACATTTATCAGTTATTACTAAAAAAAAAAAAAACTTAAGGAAAAAAACTTGTCTATTTAATGTAAAAAACAGTGAAAATGCCAGTAATGAGGCTGGATTTGTCTTTAAAAAATACAATCAGGTAGAATGTGAAGAAGGTGAGGCTTTTACGTTTTATATCGTAACTTTAAGGGACAAACTATTACAGGAACTGGTCAAATGTTTCTTGCAATAGATGAAATGTTGGTGACAACCTGGCATCTACTGTCACGTTGGGCTTCTTTAAATCTCATCAAGCCACTTCAATTTCCCACAAAAAACACTCCAACAGAAACGTCCACTTCATGTCTTGTCAGAAGACAGAAGCTGCGATGTGTTGGAGACGCTCGGTCTGAATATCAGACATCGATCGCGCCGGAGGCAGCAGTGTGAGGCTGCAGGTGATCACACGCTTTAATCCACCTCATTAACTCACAGCAGCCAGGACGGGCAAGCCCGGGCCCGACTCCGTGCGTTCGTCCCTCCGGATTATTGAGGCTTTTTAAGGTTTTATCTCCGAAACGAGCAGTTTTCCCCACAGCAGAGGAGTCTGACTGCAGCGGCCGCTTCCGCTCTCTACATCTCCAGCTCTGCCACTTCACACGTCCATCGTCGGTCGGCAGAAAGTGAGACGAAACGCACCTTTTCTGTCACACCTGGACTCTCTCACACCTGGAAGAGCTAATGAGAGACGGACTCACCTGTTCAGCGGCGCTGCGGGAGGAAGCGGCGGAGCTCCGGATGAAGGACACGGTCTGGAGGCACGACGGCGGTCCCGGGTTTAAGAGGAGGCTGCCGGCCTGCCTGACCCTCCCTCTGGGGGGGGGGGGGGGGGGACGGAGAGGGACAGACAGAGAGAAGGGGGAGGAGGAGGAGAGAGAGAGGAGGAGAGAGAGAGGAGGAGGAGAGAGAAGAGAGGAGGAGAGAGAGAGAGGAGGGGAGGAGAGAGAGAGGAGGAGAGAGAGGAGGGGAGGAGAGAGAGGATGAGAGAGAGAGGAGGGGAGGAGAGAGAGAAGAGAGGAGGAGAGAGAGAGGAGGGGAGGAGGAGGAGAGAGAGAGAGGTGGGGAGGAGAGAGAGGAGGACAGAGAGGAGGGGTGGAGAGAGAGGAGGAGAGAGAGAGGAGGGGAGGAGAGAGAGGAGGAGAGAGAGGAGGGGAGGAGAGAGAGAGGAGGAGAGAGAGGAGGGGAGGAGAGAGAGAGGAGGAGAGAGAGGAGAAGAGAGAGGAGGGGAGGAGAGAGAGAGGAGGAGAGAGAGAGGAGGAGAGAGAGGAGGAGGAGAAAGAGGAGGAGACAGGAGGAGCAGAGAGAGAGAGAAGAGGGAATGAGAAGAGGAGGAGAGAGAAGGGAAGATGAGGAGGAGGAGAGAGATCGGGATGAGGAGAGGAGGAGGAGGAGAGGAGGAGTAGGGAAGAGGAGAGGGGGATGAGAAGAGGAGGAGGAGAGGAGGAGGATGGAGGGGAGGAGGTTCTGAACCTTCATTTAAAGGAGAATGTAGTGTTTTTTAATGTGTCCTTTTAAAATAAGTCTCTAAGTGAGAAGAATTAAAGGCTCTGTCCACTGAAAACGAAGTTTGATCACAGAATTCATCACGTTCTACAGAACTGAGAGTCACTTTCATGAAGCGGTGGATCACTTTCAGACAGATTTAAACCATCTGGATCACTTTCAGACAGATTTAAACCATCTGGATCACTTTCAGACAGATTTAAACCATCTGGATCACTTTCAGACAGATTTAAACCATCTGGATCACCCTCAGAGATCACAATTTACTCTGGTAGGATCTCCTACCACCAGATCTTAGAACACTTCTAATGGTTCCTGGTCATCTTTGGATTTACAGGTACAAACCAGATCGGGGTGGACTCTCCTTGTCCCGAAGGTCCCTCTTGGTCTCTCCTGCACCCCCCTCTCACTGGTCTCTCAAGTCGCTCCTGGTCCTTCTTGGTCTCCCATGGTCTCCATCTGGTGCATCTCAGGTCTCTCCTGGTCCCCCTTTGTCCCCCCTAATCCACGCTAGACTCTCCAAGTCTCCTGGACTGGACCCTCTGTCCAGGGGGGACCCTGTGACAGACTGGACCCTCTGTCCAGGGGGGACCCTGTGACAGACTGGACCCTCTGTCCAGGGGGGACCCTGTGACAGACTGGACCCTCTGTCCAGGGGGGACCCTGTGACAGACTGGACCCTTTGTCCAGGGGGGACCCTCTGTCCAGGGGGGACCCTGTGACAGACTGGACCCTTTGTCCAGGGGGGACCCTTTCGGCTGCAGAGTTCAGAAGGACTTGTTCTTTTCCTAAAAGTGACGGTTTCTGCAACTGGCCTGAAATGAAAGCAGTGGATGAGGAAGGAGTGGACGCGTCTCAGTGACATTCACAACCGGAGGACGACCCAAACTCCGGGAAACGTAGTTTCTGCTTTTTCAACTGCAGACACGGGACGTGATGCTGATGCGGGTCTTGATGCAGCTTTTGAGAGTTTCCACAGCTTGACTTGTTTGGTGCCTCCACTCAGTCAGAGTCCAGAGTCTCGCCTCACTTGACAACAAAGAAAACCTGTGAGGTTTTCAACAGAAACACAGATTAGAGCCACAGGTGTGTTTACTCTCATCGAACATTTTGACATGCTAGAGAAAGACCAACTGGCTCACAGGTCTGGATACTTAAATTCGAGCATATCAGAGAGAACCCGAAGCAGAGAGGAGCCTCACCGAAGTTCAGTGGACCATCAGACACTGGTCAACCTCTCACACTCCCATAAAGCCCTGAATAGAAAAGATATCAACAGAACCAAGACGTTCTTCAGCAGCAGAATTTAATGAAGACAGAATGCTTTCTGCATACAGACCTGTTTTTATTGCATTGCCACTGTGGTAGACTGAATACTTTGGTGATAATAAAACCAATGGTCTGAATGTTACACTCTCTCCATGAAGGGTAACTGTCCAACCACCTCTCTTTTCCACTGGTTCCTTCTGACCCTGTTCGGCCTGGTTCTGTGTCAGACAGTACCAGGCACTTTCATGGTACCTGCTGGGCCTCGCTTGTTTCCGAGCGGGCTGAGCGTGGTTGAGATCGCGATGTTGGCAGATGGGCTGCAGACTTGAGGGAACAGGGTTGGAGAGGCTTGAAGAGGTGACGTCTCCTGCACAGAACAGATGCAGCTCATTGCAGTCCGAACATTTCATTGGTTGTCCCTTCCAGGAAATCCCAGCAGAGCCTGTCCAGGCCTTCTCCAGTCAGCCTGCTGCTGAGCCCCCCCCCCCCCCCCTCCTGGAGCATCCACCTCTCTCCAGTCAGCCTGCTGCTGAGCCCCCCCCCCCCCCCTCCTGGAGCATCCACCTCTCTCCAGTCAGCCTGCTGCTGAGCCCCCCCCCCTCCTGGAGCATCCACCTCTCTCCAGTCAGTCTGCTGCTGAGCCCCCCCCCCCTCCTGGAGCATCCACCTCTGTCCAGTCAGCCTGCTGCTGCCCCCCCCCCCCCCCTCCTGGAGCATCCACCTCTCTCCAGTCAGTCTGCTGCTGCCCCCCCCCCCCCCCCCCCCCCCCCCCCCTCCTGGAGCATCCACCTCTCTCCAGTCAGTCTGCTGCTGAGCCCCCCCCCTCCTGGAGCATCCACCTCTCTCCAGTCAGTCTGCTGCTGAGCCCCCCCCCTCCTGGAGCATCCACCTCTCTCCAGTCAGCCTGCTGCTGCCCCCCCCCCCCCCCCCCCTCCTGGAGCATCCACCTCTCTCCAGTCAGTCTGCTGCTGAGCCCCCCCCCCCCCTCCTGGAGCATCCACCTCTCTCCAGTCAGTCTGCTGCTGCCCCCCCCCCCCCCCCCCCCCCCCCCTCCTGGAGCATCCACCTCTCTCCAGTCAGCCTGCTGCTGAGCCCCCCCCCCCCCTCCTGGAGCATCCACCTCTCTCCAGTCAGTCTGCTGCTGAGCCCCCCCCCCCCTCCTGGAGCATCCACCTCTCTCCAGTCAGTCTGCTGCTGCCCCCCCCCCCCCCCCCCCCCCTCCTGGAGCATCCACCTCTCTCCCGTCAGTCTGCTGCTGAGCCCCCCCCCTCCTGGAGCATCCACCTCTCTCCAGTCAGTCTGCTGCTGAGCCCCCCCCCCCCTCCTGGAGCATCCACCTCTCTCCAGTCAGTCTGCTGCTGCCCCCCCCCCCCCCCCCCCCCCCCCCCCCCCCCCTCCTGGAGCATCCACCTCTCTCCAGTCAGTCTGCTGCTGAGCCCCCCCCCCTCCTGGAGCATCCACCTCTCTCCAGTCAGTCTGCTGCTGAGCCCCCCCCCTCCTGGAGCATCCACCTCTCTCCAGTCAGCCTGCTGCTGAGCCCCCCCCCCTCCTGGAGCATCCACCTCTCTCCAGTCAGCCTGCTGCTGAGCCCCCCCCCCTCCTGGAGCATCCACCTCTCTCCAGTCAGTCTGCTGCTGAGCCCCCCCCCCCTCCTGGAGCATCCACCTCTCTCCAGTCAGTCTGCTGCTGAGCCCCCCCCCCCCCTCCTGGAGCATCCACCTCTCTCCAGTCAGCCTGCTGCTGAGCCCCCCCCCCCCCTCCTGGAGCATCCACCTCTCTCCAGTCAGTCTGCTGCTGAGCCCCCCCCCCCCTCCTGGAGCATTCACCTCTCTCCAGTCAGTCTGCTGCTGAGCCCCCCCCCCCCCCCTCCTGGAGCATCCACCTCTCTCCAGTCAGTCTGCTGCTGAGCCCCCCCCCCCCTCCTGGAGCATCCACTTCTCTCCAGTCAGTCTGCTGCTGAGCCCCCCCGCCCCCCCCCCCCCCCCCCTCCGTGGAGCATCCACCTGTTAAACCCAGCCAGTGACTGGGACGAAGGGCAGGAGGGAGAGCAGGGCCATGCCCCACCCCACCCCCACTCTAGCTTCTGCCTCAGTCTCTCTCAGAGAGTAGTCTGCAGACCACTGGTGGTCCTCCAGGGACCCCTAGTGGCCTGTGAGTTTATTGGTGAAATATATTTTATAGATCAAAACCTTTTTATTTTTTAATTATCATTAAAAGTGTGTTGTGTGGATAAGGTTTAGTTTGCAAGTTAATCTTGGTGCTGAACTGTAAAGCTTCAGCCTCCAGCATCACCTGGTTAATCCAACGTCTTCACCCGGTCCGAGGTGATGGCTCAGACAGCAACATTCTTTTGGCCCATACCTGACATGCGAATACGGCCCGCATACCGCATGGAATGATGGCACTTGGGAGGTCCGCTCCTGTTTGCCAAAAGTGGGCCACAACCAGGCCTTCACAATGCCAGACTTCAACCAGAAACAGGCCAAACAAACCACCACTCAACCGAAAGTGGGCCACTAGCAAATTCTTTTGTGCATTGTGGCTCAAATTTGGGTGAGTGCTGGTTGACGTTTTTCTTGGCTGACGTTTGGAGCTGTGCTGGTTTGGTTGTGGCCCACTTCACACCAAGTGCTCACAACTCTGCTGCCCACAGGATCTCCACAAACGCTGCTGTCAATGTGGTGAAGAGTTCAGTGACTTTAGAGGAGGAAGACAATCCATAATCTGACGTTAGAGGAGGAAGACAATCCGTCATTATTTATTTTATTTTTTTCCTTGTCCTGTTCGGCAGCTGGGGCGTGCAGGATTGTCTGACTGTAGCCTTTTACTCTCCGAACAGATTTTAATGTCAGCAGCAGGACGAGACTGAGTCTCCTCCTGCTGCTGCCTTTTTTTAAAGCTGGCATCCGGCATGGCTGAGGACAGGACCGGGACGGAGACGCTCAGAGAGCGAGGGACAGAAAGAGAGAGAGATAGAGAGAGGGAGAACGGGGGGGGGGCACAACCTATGTACAAAGTCACAATACAAAACAGTGTTGTCGACGCACCACACGCAACCTAGAACAATCCCAAACCCCCGATCTAGACAACACCAAAACAGAGCCGACAACCAACACAGAAAATTACAGAACCATACATATTTTTTTTTTCTTTTTTTCCGAACCATATTAGTGAACAGACCAGGCCACAGAAATAAAAGGAGGTGTAGGGGAGGAAGGAAATGCAAGGACACCACAAACCCTTTTTTTTTTTTTTGAATATAGCTAGTCGTAACTAGTAGTAACTAGTAGTAACTAGTAGTAAACTCGGGGCGTGCATCAAGAGAGGTCT
Source organism: Salarias fasciatus (assembly GCF_902148845.1). Lineage (NCBI taxonomy): Eukaryota > Metazoa > Chordata > Actinopteri > Blenniiformes > Blenniidae > Salarias > Salarias fasciatus. Next base: position 848,459 of record NW_021941376.1, on the reverse strand, counting down.
GCTACAGATCACCATTAGTCTAACCACCACAAGAAGACAAGGTAACCCAGTATGTGAAGAGTGATTAAAGATCAACGTGATCATGTGAATATGATGGTGACAGTGATGGTGATAGTGATCATGCATATATGACCTCTGACCTCTGAGAAGGCCAGAAGCAGGCCAGAGAGGCCCTCAGAGCCCAGACAGCCGGCGGACATCCCAGAGCCCGGATCCAAGCTGCCCCCCCAGGCAGACGCCCACGCTCCGGTCCAGAAACGGGGCAGAGGAAAGCCCCGGCCGGGGACCCCGGCAGTCCCGGGGCCCGGGCCCCGCGGAGCCACGACTGGCAGGAGCCGGCAGGGCCGAGAGCCCAAGGCCCAAGAGCCCAGGAGCCAACCCCCCACCCAGGCGGAGTGCCATGACCCCCCCGGGAGAACCAGCCCACACGGGCGGCTACCCACCCCAGGCCAGCACACCCCCCAGCGCTCCGGCCACGCACCCCGAGATCCAGGGCACCCCCCCCCCCCCACCCCACGACCCCCCCACCCCACGACCCCCACCCGGAACCCACCCCCCCGTCCACCGCCCGGCCCACCCCTCCCACCCCCTGTCCTCTCCCGCCTCACTCCCCCCGCCCCAACCCAACACTCATACCCACTCACTCACACTGACACACACACATGCACACACACACATGCACACACACACACTCACATTCCAACACACTCACACACTCTCACACTCTCACGCACACGCTAACAAGCACGCACGCACGCACGCACGCACACACACACACACACACAGTCCATCCTACCCCAAACACACTCACATTCCCGCGTCATCCAACTGTCATATCCTGTGGGAGACCCCCCCCGGAAGGCAAGGGAACACCGAACCCCACATCCAGGACCCCCCGTCACCCACAACTGCCGCCCCCACCCCCCCACCCCACCGCCGCAGACAGATATGCACCCCCCAGAGCCAGCAGCCCCCCCAAACCACAGCCGCTCCAAACCCCAGGCCTGTGGGGAAACAACAGCCCCCCCCGCCCCCCACCAGAAGGAATCCGGAAACGGGGGCGCAGAAGACCCCATTGCCCCCCCCGTCTCGTGAGTGTTGATGGAGTATATGTTGTTTGCGATTAAAATTGAGGGGCAGTAACCACACCGTGTAGCGAGTGAGGCCAAACGAGCAGTCTCATCCACCTGAACAGCCCCCCCCCCCCCCCCCCCCCCCCCCCGACACGGCGCACCAAGACCCCCCGATGTGTGTGTTTGTATGTATTTGGTCGTGTTAGATGACTAAGTGCAATTAAGACTGAGAGGCGAGCCACTGAAGCATGCAGTGATTGAGGCCACTTAGATGGCCCCCTCCACCCTCCACCCCCCCTCCACCCTCCACCACACCCTACCTGATCAGCCCGCCTCCCAAAGCCCTACGTGTGTGTGCATGAGAGCGGGGGGAGAGGGGGGTCCGGGGATGCCGCAGCACCCCCGTCACCCAGGAGCCCCCCGATGAAGGACAGGGCCAGGAGCGCCACCCCCCCCCCCCCCCCCCAGGACCAGGGCGGACAGCGACCATGGCCAGAGAGCCACCGACCCAAGAAGCACACACCCATCATGCATCAGGAGGAGTGGAGGTGAGGACAGACAGGGGGCAGCAGAAGGACCCAGACCCAGGGCCCACCGCCCCCAGGCCCACCGGGGCCCCCCCCCACAGGACACCGCACTCTCTCATACATAGCTCCAATCGCCCACACATATACACACACGTACAGAGATACATACATACTTACAGATACACACCCACACACACATACATACACGCTCACAGATACATACCCACACACACATACACACTTACACATACATAGTCACACACATACACATACATATCCAGATACACACCCACACACTCACATACACATACATAAATACCCACACATACAAAAACATATATACATACTCACACATACACACCCACACACACATACACGTACACGTACACGCACCTTCCCCAACCCCCTAACCCCCACAGCCCACCACCCCCCTATCTACCCCCCCATCCACCCCGCCCCGTCCCCCACCACCCACCCATCTCCCCCGCCACCCCCAGCCCCCCCCCATCCACCCCACCCCCCTGTCCCCCACCACCACAACCCCCCACCCCGATGCCCTGGATTCCGGGGCAGCAACCAGACACCAGGGCGTGCACCGACCCAGGCCGCGGCAGCACGCCCGAGCCGACCGGCCCCCCCAGCCAGGTCGACCCCCTCACCCTCATGGAAGGAGAGAGCCCCCAGGCACCAGGGCCCAGGGCCCCCAGCCACACCCGCCCCAGGACACCCCGGCCGCCTGGAGAAGAGGAGGAAGACGCTCCGTAATCTGACGTTAGAGGGGGAAGGCACTTTGTAATCTGACGTTAGAGGAGGAAGACGCTACGTAATCTGACGTTAGAGGGGGAAGACGCTCTGTAATCTGACGTTAGAGGGGGAAGGCACTCTGTAATCTGACGTTAGAGGGGGAAGGCACTCTGTAATCTGACGTTAGAGGAGGAAGACGCTCCGTAATCTGACGTTAGAGGAGGAAGACGCTCTGTAATCTGACGTTAGAGGGGGAAGGCACTCTGTAATCTGACGTTAGAGGAGGAAGAGAATCAGTAGTCTGACGTTAGAGGAGGAAGACGCTCTGTAATCTGACGTTAGAGGAGGAAGACGCTCTGTAATCTGACGTTAGAGGAGGAAGACGCTCTGCAATCTGACGTTAGAGGAGGAAGACGCTCTGCAATCTGACATTAGAGGAGGAAGACGCTCTGTAATCTGACGTTAGAGGAGGAAGGCACTCTGTAATCTGACGTTAGAGGAGGAAGAGAATCAGTAGTCTGACGTTAGAGGAGGAAGACGCTCTGTAATCTGACGTTAGAGGAGGAAGACGCTCTGTAATCTGACGTTAGAGGAGGAAGACGCTCTGTAATCTGACGTTAGAGGAGGAAGACGCTCTGCAATCTGACATTAGAGGAGGAAGACGCTCTGTAATCTGACGTTAGAGGAGGAAGACAATCCGTAATCTGACGTTAGAGGAGGAACACTCTCTGCAATCTGACGTTAGAGGAAGACAATCCGTAATCTGACGTTAGAGGGTTAAGATGCTCTATAATCTGATGTTAAAGGGGGAAGATGCTCCGTAATCTGACATTAGAGGAGGAAGACGCTCCGTAATGTGATGTTAGAGGAGGAAGACGCTCTATAATCTGACGTTAGAGGAGGAAGAAGCTCTGCAATCTGACGTTAGAGGAGGAAGACGCTCTGTAATCTGACGTTAGAGGAGGAAGACACTCTGTAATCTGATGTTAGAGGAGGAAGACGCTCTGTAATCTGACGTTAGAGGAGGAAGACAATCAGTAGTCTGACGTTAGAGGAGGAAGACACTCTGTAATCTGACGTTAGAGGGGGAAGACACTCTGTAATCTGACGTTAGAGGAGGAAGACGCTCTGTAATCTGACGTTAGAGGAGGAAGACGCTCTGCAATCTGACGTTAGAGGAGGAAGACGCTCTGCAATCTGACATTAGAGGAGGAAGACGCTCTGTAATCTGACGTTAGAGGAGGAAGATGCTCTGTAATCTGACGTTAGAGGAGGAACACTCTCTGCAATCTGACGTTAGAGGAAGACAATCCGTAATCTGACGTTAGAGGGTTAAGATGCTCTATAATCTGATGTTAAAGGGGGAAGATGCTCCGTAATCTGACATTAGAGGAGGAAGACGCTCCGTAATGTGATGTTAGAGGAGGAAGACGCTCTATAATCTGACGTTAGAGGAGGAAGAAGCTCTGCAATCTGACGTTAGAGGAGGAAGACGCTCTGTAATCTGACGTTAGAGGAGGAAGACACTCTGTAATCTGATGTTAGAGGAGGAAGACGCTCTGTAATCTGACATTAGAGGAGGAAGACACTCCGTAATCTCACGTTAGAGGAGGAAGACGCTCTGTAATCTGACGTTAGTGCAGGAAAACGCTCCGTAATCTGACGTTAGAAGAGGAAGACACTCCGTAATCTGACGTGAGAGGAGGAAGACGCTCCGTAATCTGACGTTAGAGAAGGAGGATGCTCTATAATCTGACGTTAGAGAAGGAAGATGTTCTACGCTCTCCCTCTGCTTCACCACACCCGATCTCCTGTTTCTGTCATTAAGCTTCTAACAAACTGCAGTGATGAGATCCATGGATGAGTGAAGCTTTCCATTTCCTTTTCTTGCCTTTATCAGGAAGAGTAACTTCATGGAAGAGTAACCATGCAGAGTAACTTCCACTTTTGGCTTTTTAACCAGCTTGTAATTTGACGCCAGTCATCCAGAAGACATTGCTTCACAACATAAAACATCTTTTGTGAAGTGCATAAAATATGAGGACAGGACTGTGAAAACTGTTGAAGAATCCAGTCTGATTTCACTTCCGTTTTGACATTTTCTCACAATAATTTGTGAAATGTGTTCTGGTTGTTTCAATGCTCGTCAGTTTTTTTTTATACAAATAACCTCCATGTGTTGTAAGTTAATAATGGGGTTCCACATCTCTGCCGCCTGATACTGGCATCATTATCAATCCAAAGACAAAACAAATGTTTTCTGTGAATCAACCTGTGGTACACCAGCAACAAATGCAGTCACCAAGCTGTGTTTATTGTTGATGAGGAATCCAGTCTGCAGAGGGAAGACATCGCCCGGACCTGCTGTCCCACACAGGAGCTTCACCAACCTGTCTCTTCCAGATCATTTCACCTGGAAGGTTTTATTTGATCAATCAACCCATTGAGAGCTCATTGCCGGTCCTCCCAGGGCTGTGCATTATAAACGGTATAAACCATATGTGATATAAATGTGGCCCATGGTAGGGATTTTGGTGAAACCACCCAACCGCAACATCACATTACGTCCTCTAGATGGCAGTAATGCAGCTTTCTAGATGGCCGGTTCCCCGAAGAAGAAGAGCACGACAGCGATGGCGGCGAGCAGAGAACAGAGAGGAAGAGCTCCTGAAAAAGATTGGTGCAACGTCTATAACAGCGATTTGTAACTGGCGGCCCACCCCAGAACAATAATATCTGGGCCGCCATATGATTTAGGGAATTTGAAGCAGCTGCTTCACGGAGGCAGTGACTCCGCCCATCAACCTGTCAGCGTCCAGCTCCTCCTGAACCTTCTTTACCTGTGAAACACCTGAAACCCTCTGATTCAGAGAACAACCTGCAGCTCCTGCTGCCTTCAGGGACGCTTCGTAAAAGTAGCTGCTGACAGCGGTGCCTCAGTCAGCCGTTAGCTTAGCTGTTAGCCACCGACGAACGGGGATCAGTCAAAAAAAAAAAAAGGCCCTATGCCAAATCAAGTTGCCGACCCCTGATCTATAATCTGGACCTGGTTTGGATTCAAAGTAACTTCTGTTATTTAATAGTTTAAAAACTACTTCCTGCTTCCTTGTTTCACCATGGGCGGTGGTAGCCAGGACAAGACTGTTATGCTGACATTTATATATCAAATTATACTGTGATATATACCGTCTACCATGTAAGTTTCAAATTATACCGTGACATAAATTTTAGGCCATATCGCCCACCCCTAGGTCGTCCATCTGCCAGTTTAAGTCTAAACACCACGAGGAGCCGAGCTGCGATCCAACATACAGACTCCATACGTTTCATCAGTGCAGATGGTTTTATTGAGACGTGACCAAATCATGGAAGATTCACACTGGGGGGTTTCTTGGCTTGGGTCCAGCGTGAATGGAGGCGCCTTCAAGTCTCGATTCTCACCAGGCTGAGGCCAGAGAGGGATAATCAGGTATTTTTAGCTTTGAGTGTCCAAGTGTCAAACATAGCCGGCCAGCCACTTCAAAATAATCTGCAGAGACGGTACAATCCTCACGGTACATGGCATCCTGCTCCCAGGACACTGCAGCCGCTTATAGAAATCTAATGAGTACAATGTCAACAGAAAACAACCTTCTTCTTTTCCACATCCACATTTCTTGCAGACCTTTATTTTGGCTCCTGGTCATTAAGTCTAGCCGTGTCTTTAAAAGGAGCTCAAAGCCACAGGATTTAAGTTAACACTCAAATTACCCAGCTTTACATTCACCCTGCCATAAATGTGCACATATGTTCTCTGAGGAAAAAAAAAGCTCTGTTCCCGGTTTAGCCTGCTCGCCCGCCCACCCAGTCTGGAGGAACCCCCACCCCCCCACCCCCCACCATGTCCGGCTGCCTCGGTTGGTGTCGGTTCTCCTCCTCCGTGTGGTTCTCCGTGCGGTTCTCCGTCAGGTCCTCAGAGCTGGCGGCTCAGCTTCTGGGCCTGCCTCTCCTTGGCGTTGAAGGCGTACTTTGTGTCCTGGAGCTGTTCTATAATCTCCTTGGCCTCCTTCATCTCCACGGCCAGCTGCTGGTACTTCTGCAGCAGCTCCTGGTTCTCTCTGCGGAGCTCCACCACCAGCTGGCTCAGCTCCTCGCTCTGCTTCCCACAGTGCAGCTTCAGCTGCTCCATCTCCGCCAGCGTCTCCTCCATACGCCTCACCAGGCTCTCCAGCTTGTCCTTAGACATGCTTTCCACTGCTGGATTCGGTCCGACGGGCTTCCAGAGGCTCGGTGTGGTCTGCTGCGGCGCTCGGTGATTAATGAAGCCTAATCCGCCACCTGGTGCATGTCTCACATGGAGCACACACCCCTCCCTGGACAGTAATCGGATTACTGAGCTATCCTGGGAAACCTGCAGCTCTCAGCCTGCAGGTGAGACACAGCACCTAAGTCAGCCTCCATGAGCCTCCACCAGCCTCCATCACCCTCCATCACCCTCCAGCAGCCTCCACCAGCCTCCATCAGCTTCCATCAGCCTCCATCAGCCTCCATGAGCCTCCACCAGCCTCCATCACCCTCCAGCAGCCTCCATCAGCTTCCATCAGCCTCCGTGAGGCTCCATCAGCTTCCATCAGCCTCCATCAGCCTCCGTGAGGCTCCATCACCCTCCAGCAGCTTCATCAGCTTCCAGCAGCCTCCGTCAGCCTCCGTCAGCTTCCTGTGAAGCTTCAGTCACCTGCTATCCAACAGTGAACTCAGTAAAATGCCTGCATGGGAGATTTTCACCCTGAGCTTTGGCTGAAGGACATGTCTGTGCTTCCAACTTCAAACATGAGAAAGAAAATGCAAAGAAAAGGAGGTAATTTACTCAGCGGTCCACCAGCAGACCGGTGCAGACCGGTGCAGACCGGCGGTCCAGTGCAGACCCCTCGTCCAGGGGAGACTGGTGGTCCGGTGCAGACCCCTGGTCCAGGGGAGACCGGTGGTCCGGTGCAGACCGGCGGTCCAGTGCAGACCCCTCGTCCAGGGGAGACTGGTGGTCCGGTGCAGACCCCTGGTCCAGGGGAGACCGGCGGTCCAGTGCAGACCCCTGGTCCAGGGCAGACCGGCGGTCCGGTGCAGACCCCTGGTCCGGGGTAGACCGGCAGTCCGGTACAGACCCCTCGTCCAGGGGAGACCGGCGGTCCGATGCAGACCCCTGATGTGGTTGGTTCTTCCACTTTATTTGGAATGTATTGTTGTCTTTAAATGGTCATTTCTAGCTGTGTTCTGTTTGTTGTGTTGCTGTTTGTCAGACTGTCACTTGATGCTGGGATGTAAATTCACCTGGTGGGACTAATAAAGGGTTTTCAAGTTCAGGTTGGACGAGTAGATACAGAGAAGTGTGACTTGTGCTCAACAAAAGGAGAAAAGACAGGAAAACATTTTCGGTTTTGTTTATAAAAAAAGAACAAAATCTCCATCAGGACAGCCTTGCATAACAGGTGTGTGTGTGTGTGTGTGTGTGTGTGTGTGTGTGTGTACAGGACAGTCCAGTCAGTCCCACCAAACAACCAGGATGGCTGGAAGCTTCCCTATTGGATTCATCTTCAGGCTTCGAAGCAGAGTTCAGTGTGAAGAGGAGCCGTCAGAGCAGCAGTGTGTTCTTCTACGCAGTACAGTACACTGTACTGTACTGTACTGCACTGTACTGTACTGCACTGTACTGTACTGCACTGTACTGCACTGCACTGTACTGTACTGCACTGTACTGCCCTAGAGTGTACTGCACTGTACTGTACTGTACTGCACTGTACTGTACTGCACTGTACTGCACTGCACTGTACTGTACTGCACTGTACTGTACTGCACTGTACTGCACTGTACTGCCCTAGAGTGTACTGCACTGTACTGTACTGTACTGTACTGCACTGTACTGTACTGCACTGTACTGTACTGCACTGTACTGTACTGTACTGCACTGTACTGCCCTAGAGTGTACTGCACTGTACTGTACTGTACTGCACTGTACTGTACTGCACTGCCCTGTACTGTACTACACTGCAGTGTACTGTACTGTACTACACTGTACTGTACTGCAGTGTACTGTACTGTACTGTACTGTACTGTACTGTACTGCAGTGTACTGTACTACACTGTACTGTACTGCAGTGTACTGTACTGTACTACACTGTACTGTACTGCACTGTTTGAGCACCAGCGGCTCAGTGCAGGTTTTCTAGCGATGCTCGCCGCCTCCACATCGTCTCCTTCACCACCAGGACCGAACAAGCTGGACACGCCTGAGCTCCGACTGCTGTGTGTGTGTGTGTGTGTGCACGTGCACTGTGGTGTGTTCTGTTGAGCTGTGCAGCTCTCCTCTTGTAGATCTGAATGTTGGACTCGGCGGCTCCGCCCGCCTGGCCAGTGTGTGTACACACACATTTTATTTTGCATTCTATCAGCGTCTCCTCTCAGGTTGTGAGCACAAAACCCTGTGGCAGGCGTCACAACCACAGAGCAGACCCTCCGCTGTGCACGTGAGAAATATTCAGTCACACACAATCACAACGACACACCTGTGTGTATTCTCCATGTCGTGCTGGTCACAGTTCTGACTGAACCCTCGGCGGTCCCATGGAGCTCCAGGTGATGGAGAAAGAGGAGCGATCCAAGCCTCTGAAATGGTCCAGAACCCCGGAGACCAGGCCTGGTCCAGAACCCCGGAGACCAGGCCTGGTCCAGAACCCCGGAGAGCAGGCCTGGTCCAGAACCCCGGAGAGCAGGCCTGGTCCAGAACCCCGGAGACCAGGCCTGGTCCAGAACCCCGGAGACCAGGCCTGGTCCAGAACCATGGAGACCAGGCCTGGTCCAGAACCCCGGAGACCAGGCCTGGTCCGACACACACAGAGTCCATGTCATCTTGGTTTGAAAAACCGAAATAAAATGTTCAACAGCTGCCGGGGGGGGGGGGGGGGGGGGGGGGGCAGAAAGAAAGGCAGAGTAAAGGGCAATGGGAATTCTCAGGAAGGTGATGGTGTGTGTGTGTGTGTGTGTGTGTGTCTGTCTGTGTATGTGTGTGTGTGTGTGTGTGTGTGGGGGGGGGGTTGGAGCTGGTGGTGGATGGGGGAGGGGGGCAGTTCCCCTCAGTGCAGCGGGCGCTGTCCGGTCCTGCTAAATGTAGAACTGATGCAGCGCCAGTTCGTCCATGAAGGGCTGCACCAGGTTGTCGGTGGCGAAGTAGAAGACCAGGCCGAAGAAGATGGAGATGGGCAGAGCGGGCAGAGCCTTCTTGAAGATGGCGAGGAGGAGCAGGGTCAGACACAGGCCCTGCAGGGGCAAAACAGCCACAGTGAGCGACTACGTACCAAAACAGACGTCTTCTGAGGGAGGGGGGACGGCTTGGTATAGCGCCTCGCGGTCGGCCCGGAGCGAGGCGGCACGCTGTGCCGACAGACACTGGAGGTCTCAACCTGACACACAAATAAGCAGCTGCTGACTCACAATGAGGATGGCGACGAAGCAGGCCAGCGTGGTATTCCAGTCTCCGCTGGCCGTGGCCGAGGCCTTCCCCACCAGCATGCTGTAGAAGATGAAGTCTCCCAGGCCCAGCTTCACGCCCCCTGAGAAAACAGGACACCGCATTCAGGGTGGAGGCCGCTTTCCCTCCAGCCACACGCCCTTCCAGCCCAGAGAAACCTCCGCTGGGCTGTAATTACCGCCGCGACCTGTACTTACCGGGGCTTTCAGGCACACATATAGTTCAGACACCAAACCTAGCAATTTCCATCAATAAGAACTTCCTAATTTTCTGGGACTGAAAACATTTTGCCGGGGGTGGGGGGGTGGGGGGCAGTCAGTGCAGTTACAATCTGACAATTCATTACTTCAAAACAGTATCTTGGCACGGAGGAGAGATTTGAATGTTCTTTTTCCCCAAATCATCATCATCCAGCAGCTAACATCCAGCAGCTAACACCCAGAAACTAACATCCAGCAGCTAACATCCAGCGGCTAACATTCAGCAGCTAACATCCAGCAGCTAACATCCAGCGGCTAACATCCAGCAGCTAACATCCAGCAGCTAACATCCAGCAGCTAACACCCAGAAACTAACATCCAGCAGCTAACATCCAGCGGCTAACATCCAGCAGCTAACATCCAGCAGCTAACATCCAGCAGCTAACATCCAGCGGCTAACATCCAGCAGCTAACATCCAGCAGCTAACATCCAGCGGCTAACATCCAGCAGCTAACATCCAGCGGCTAACATCCAGCAGCTAACATCCAGCAGCTAACACCCAGAAACTAACATCCAGCAGCTAACATCCAGCGGCTAACATCCAGCAGCTAACATCCAGCAGCTAACATCCAGCGGCTAACATCCAGCAGCTAACATCCAGCAGCTAACATCCAGCAGCTAACATCCAGCGGCTAACATCCAGCAGCTAACATCCAGCAGCTAACATCCAGCGGCTAACATCCAGCAGCTAACATCCAGCAGCTAACATCCAGTGGCTAACACCCAGCGGCTAATGGGAGGTGAATAACGGGAAGTGGCTAATGACCAGCAGCTAACAGGAAGTGGCTAGCTGTCAGTGGATAAGGAGAAGCGGCTAACGGCCAGTGCAGGAAAAAAGCAAAAAAAATTCACTTGATCGAAATGTTCTCTGTGTTGAACTGACCACAGATCTTCATTCTGAAGACCCGGGCTCAGACATCCTTCTCTGAGAACCGTTTCAGGATCTAGATGTGCATTCTGTGGGTTTTAAACGATGTTAAATGTGTCTGACTGATCCTTTTGCTTTTGTTGTCCAAAATGTTTAAAGAGGAAGCAGCTGTGGCTGCAGCGCTCTGCATCAAATCACTCCTGGATCCCTAAACTGGAGGCCACGAGGACGCTTCGCTGCACTTTGACAGAATTTGCCAACAGAACTGTATAAAGCCGGGTTCCTCAATTAGCGGACCGCGATCCACGACCGGACCGCGGCACACCTCGCTGCGTGCGGACCCAGGGCCAATGGCACTTTAACACACAAAAAATCTTTCTTTAAACATATATTATTTTTATTAATCACCAATCTATCGCTATGCGCCACTATTCTGTCACTACTTTTTGTTTCATTTTCAGTCAGATATCTCTCATGTTCCCACTGCTGCTGTATTCAATCACTCAGCGCCCTGCCTGCTGTGTGTGTGTGTGTGTGTGTGTGTGTGTGTGAGAGACGAGGGAGACAGCGCTGATTGGCTGTTGCCTGGGTGACAGGATATTATGGGCTTTCATCTCTATGACAACGATGCGCTGATTGGCTGAGAGAGCGTGCATGCTGCTAGCAAGACGGGACGGACAGCACCTTCGACTGCCTCGAACATGCCTGACATTAAGAAATGGTCCCAGGGCCGGTCCCAGGGCCGGTCCCAGGCCGGTCCCAGGCCGGTCCCGGGGCCGGTCCCGGGGCCGGTCCCAGGCTGGTCCGGGGGGGGGGGGGGGGGGGGGGGGGCGACCAAGGGGCGCCCCCACACTCCGTGTTCCATGTGAGCACCACTCTGCACCGTCCTGCTCTGCGGCACGCTCCGTCGCACCGCACTGCCCGGCTAACCCCCCGCCCCCCCCCCCCCCCCCGGCATCCCTCCCAGCTACCCCCCGGCTACCCCCCCGCCCCCGCTCCCACAGGGCGCTGAAGCCCGGACCCGTGCTTGTATGTAAAAAACAAATGTGGACCTTCAGGATTGGTGCTGCAGGACCCCTGGTGTGAAGGAAAGTTCCTCAGTATGACTGAAAGGTGCAGAACGTTTTTCATCAGGTACAAAGACAAAAGGTGTTTTAGTGCACTACAGAGCTGTTATTTATTTATTGACCTGTCCTGTCCAGCATGGACGCAGCAGAGTGGAGGTTCTGGTTCTGGTTCTGGTTCTGGTTCTGATTCTGGTGTGTTCCAGACAGATTTGCTTTTCCAAGAGGAGATTATAAGTATGAAGCTCCTGTTGTTAACATGGTTTCCTAATTTATTTTATTTATTTTAAGTACGGATACATGATCTTGCTGGACCTGACAGGGGGACAGGAAGACAGGTGAAGAGACAGGAAGTGGAAGAAACAAACCTGTAAACAAACAAGCAAATGCCAAAAAAAAAACACACACACCAAAGAGAAGGAAGAGAGAGCCAAGATATGGCGGTCTTTTAAATAACACCGACACTCCAGACGAACAGCTACTGCACCTGAACGAAGACATGACAGAGGGCGTCCTGCTGGGGGCGGGGTCCTTAAGAACGTCGTTATTCCATCATCGACGCCATTCCGTATCGATTCGCTTTGAGTGACAAATTAACTAATACAACGGTGTTTGCATGAACTCTCTAATATCTTACTCCTGAACAGAAGAAAAAGTATCCACGCCATGACGGAAAGCGCTGCAGGAAGCCCGGGGCGTCTCCAACTCTGGAGCTTCTTGCAGCGCCGCATGATGTAATGATGTAATAAATGTTCACATCATTATGTAATAACGCCGCATTATGTAATGATGTAATAAATGTTCACATCATTATGTAATAACGCCGCATTATGTAATGATGTAATAAATGTTCACATCATTGTGTAATAACGCCGCATTATGTAATGATGTAGTAAATGTTCACATCATTATGTAATAACGCCGCATTTTGTAATGATGTAATAAATGTTCACATCATTATGTAATAACGCCGCATTATGTAATGATGTAATAAATGTTCACATCATTATGTAATAACGCCGCATTATGTAATAATGTAATAAATGTTCACATCATTATGTAATAACGCCGCATTATGTAATGATGTAATAAATGTTCACATCATTATGTAATAACGCCGCATTATGTAATGATGTAATAAATGTTCACATCATTATGTAATAACGCCGCATTTTGTAATAAAATTCTTGAACGCAGTATGTAATAAAGTTTGCGGCATTTTGTAATAAGTTGTTCCATATTGCACCGGTTATTACAAAATGCGAGTGTTAAAATTTTTTTGGAAGAAAATGTTATAACTTGGTGCATTATGTAATAAACCACCAAAATGAATGTCTTAATTTAAAAAATAAACATGAGAACGTCAGAACAACATTGATTTTAAGCATTCTAGCACGACTCAGAACTAACAATTACTTTTACAAAGCAGTACGATGTTTCATTCGTCAAAACTTATTTACATTTGTGTTCACTGTAATCATAGAGAATGTTTGAAAGTTCAGAGACAAAAACCGCATTAAACGCATCAATCATTTTCTGACTGATCATCTTTAATCTTACTAAGTGGTGGTTGTTTTAAGAGAAGTTTATGTTGGAGGAAAAAGTATTTCTACTGTTGCTACTAGGAATTTCTTTTTTCAAGTCTTCAGTAAATGTCTTGGACATTGGATATCTTGCTAATCTTTTTGTAAATAGGAAATTGTGGATAGCCCTCTTTTTTATTTTAATAACAGATTAGAAATATCTCGTTTTTAAAGATTGTTTTGACTGTTTTTAGTCAGCAGAATTACTACTGCAACAACAGATGATCAGCAGGGTAAAACTAACCTGTCTCACCACGGTCTAATCCCAGCTCTCGTTCCTATTAGTGGGAGAACAACCCGACGCCTGGTGGATGATAGGCAGAGCCACATCCAAGGATCAAACAGCCACGTCGCTATGAACTTGGCCGCCACAAGCCGGTTCTCCCTGTGGTCACTTTTCTGACGCCTTGCTCCCACTGTGGAAAAGGACATCTGAGTTGCATTAGCACAAATGGAACTGGAGTAAAGTTTTTTCTATTCTATATTAGTTTTTGTCTTTTGTCTGCTTTCTATCACGTATATAAATGCATAACATAATCCAGATGTGTGTCTTCTGACATTTCAGTGCATTGATAATGTTTCTGTCTGTAACATGCATTTAATGCGGTTTTTGTCTCTGAACTTTCAAACATTCTCTAGGATTACAGTGAACACAAATGTAAATAAGTTTTGACGAATGAAACATCGTACTGCTTTGTAAAAGTAATTGTTAGTTCTGAGTCGTGCTAGAATGCTTAAAATCAATGTTGTTCTGACGTTCTCATGTTTATTTTTTAAATTAAGACATTCATTTTGGTGGTTTATTACATAATGCATCAACTTATAACATTTTCTTCCAAAAAAATTTTAACACTCGCATTTTGTAATAACCGGTGCAGTATGGAACAACTTATTACAAAATGCCGCAAACTTTATTACATACTGCGTTCAAGAAATTTATTACAAAATGCGGCAAGTTATTACATAATGATGTGAACATTTATTACATCATTACATAATGCGGCGCTACACTTCTTCCTGGCGCCGGGCTCACCCTGGATGCCCGTGTACCTGCCCGGCCCGGAATCACAGCAGCATTTCACTCTGCTGTCATTGCTGTCATTGCTGAAGGAGGTTGCCAGATCCGTCGCTCTTCCAGCCCAGAGTCTGGACCCCAGACATCATGTCAAGCTGTCCAACAACGGAAAGCAGAACAAACCTCATCTCTGTAGGAAACGCAAGATCAAACCGTAAAAACCGGACTGGCACAATAACAAACACGTCAAGAGCACAAAGCCATGTCTTCAACCCGGCCGACGCGTCCCAAAGAACCTCGAGTGAGCAGAAACCCACCCAATCTGGCAACACAGAGCCGCTCCGGTCGTACAGCTGTTTGTGCCATTTTAAACTACGGTGACTGAACAACCCGTCCATCCGGCCACAGCGAACGAAGACCAGATCGCTGCTGGTTCTGTTTCCACCGGGATAAAAGAAACACGTTAAGGCAAAAACACGACAGACTTGAATGTGAACAGTTGTTCTGGAACACGTATCGGCTTCCAGCGTCCGCCTTGCTTCCCTTCAGACCGATGCGGCACGCGGCGGCAGCGCCCCGGAGCGCGGGAAAATAGGATCCTTGCTGAAAGTTTCCGGACCGCCGAGCGGGCTCCGTAGCGGCGCCGAAGCCGGACCGCGGCGTGACGGTCCGGGCACGGTACTGGAAACCGGCTCTGCAAAAGAACCCGGTCTCCATTCTCATCCCTACATGCTACACACTGCTGCTGCAGAACACAGCTGGTGGAGCTGGGGATCCAGGTGTGAAATTACAGCAGAGCATCAGGAGAGGGCCACTCCAGACCCCCCAGAGGGCATCACAACCCCCAACACACACACACACACACCAGAAGGGGGGGTCGATCCCCCATTGGGCTGCTTTACCAAGACTGGGATCCAGATGTCCCACATTTAAGGTCAACATGTACCATATTGGCCCGAATATAAGACCATGTTTTTTTCCAGAAACTGCATCCTCAAAAGTGGGGTGGTGTTATAATCGCAGACTTACGGTAGATGGTCAATACACATCCGCGCCGCTAGATGGAGCCAAAGTATCACTGATCAGAGAGCGAGTGGAGCGATGAAATGAGATCAGATGATCTGATGAAAAATGGCGGATCATCTGGAACAAAGGGGCTGAACGCTGGACAACTGAGCAACAACAGAGGAGAAGTTATGATACCAACTTTAAACTGATGGTGATCAACGCAGCAGAGTCATCAAACTACTGCCAAGCCGCCAGGAGGTCTGGTGGAGCAGAGCCTCGTTCTGACTGGAGAGCACAGAAAAAACACTCCAGATGCTAACGCTATGAGAAAAGCTTTCCGTGGTCCTGAGAGACGCTTCAGAGAGACTGATAGAAGGGAGAGAGAATACGTCTCTGAAAGACGGACAGACGGAATGTCCACCACCAGAGCCTGATTCAGCTGAAGGACCTGGACAGTTATTTACATCATGATGCAGTTTGGACCCTTGAGGTTCTTATTTGTTGCTTATTGTTTTGAGAAAGAGAATATATTTTTACTCAATACTGTAGTAATATTTTTTCATTTTATATCTCGTGAAATGTTATCTCAGTTGTGAGTTTTTGAGTTTATAATAATTGTATAATAAAAAGTAGTTTATGAGTGACCTTACTGTCTAAAGCATTTTTTTTTTTTTTTCACAAAATGATCTTTGAAAAATAGGGTGGTGTTATAATCGGAGTCGTCTTGTATTCGGGCCAATACGGTAATTCACTTCCAATGTGGAGCAGTGGAGAAGTGGTAAGGCCCTCACCTCACGGTGAGAACGTGTTGGGTTCAAGCCCGGGTCGGGACTTTGTGTGGGGTTTGCATGTTGTTCCTCAGCATGTGTGGGCTTCTTACCACAGTGTGTGTGTGTGTGTGTGTGTGTGTGTGTGTGTGTGTGTGTGTGTGTGTGTGTGTGGGTCCTGCGTCTCTCCACTCACGTTCCTCGTCGTCGTCTTCCGGGGGAGGCCGGGCGGACGGCATCTGCTGGACCTCCCTGCGGCTGTCCTGGGTGGACTGGAGCGGTCCCAGCTGGTGCTGCTGCTGAGTGACCCAGCCGGGGCTGAAGCCGCCGTCGTCCTGGGACGGACTGGAGGGGTCTGGAGACGCTGCTGCTGCTGCAGGTGAGACCAGACAGGCTCAGTTCAGAAGACGTGAACGAGGGTTTGTTCGTTCGGATTCACTCAGTCACCTTCTAGCGTCTCCGGCTGGGGCGGAGCCGCTTCTGCGGAGTTCCTCTGCTGCCGGTCGCTGTCGGCCATGTTGACGAGCCACACCATCGTAGCTGAGAAAAGAACCATAACGTCAACCTTCAAGAAGGAAGAGGGTCTATTTAGGACTCCCTGTCTCTGGAACTCCTCCCCAGGAGGTTCCATCCTGAAGAGGAGCTGAGCCTCCCAGCTCCTCCCCCTGGTGACGTAGCTCCTCCCCCTGGTGACGTAGCTCCTCCCCTGGTGACGTAGCTCCTCCCCCTGGTGATGTAGCTCCTCCCCCGGTGGTGTAGCTCCTCCCCCTGGTGACGTAGCTCCTCCCCCTGGTGACGTAGCTCCTCCCCCTGGTGACGTAGCTCCTCCACGGTGATGTAGCTCCTCCCCTGGTGACGTAGCTCCTCCCCCTGGTGACGTAGCTCCTCCCCCTGCTGACATAGCTCCTCCCCCTGCTGACGTAGCTCCTCCCCCTGCTGACGTAGCTCCTCCCCCTGCTGACGTAGCTCCTCCCCCTGCTGACGTAGCTCCTCCCCGGTGGTGTAGCTCCTCCCCCGGTGGTGTAGCTCCTCCCCTGGTGATGTAGCTCCTCCCCCTGGTGACGTAGCTCCTCCCCCTGGTGATGTAGCTCCTCCCCTGGTGACGTAGCTCCTCCCCCTGGTGACGTAGCTCCTCCCCCTGCTGACGTAGCTCCTCCCCCTGCTGATGTAGCTCCTCCCCGGTGGTGTAGCTCCTCCCCCTGCTGACATAGCTCCTCCCCCTGCTGACATAGCTCCTCCCCCTGCTGACGTAGCTCCTCCCCTGTCTCCCAGGGAGCCCAGCCCCCCTGCGGAGTGCAGACTGCCCGGTGACCCGAGAGCTTCTCCTCTCAGCTCAGCTCTTCCTTCAGCACCACTGCTCCGCCCGGCAGCCTCATCTCCACCCGTCCTCCACTCCTGAACACGAACTCCTCCACTCGGGCCAGGGTCTCTCCACCAACCCAGAGGGGGCAGACCACCTTCTTCTGGTCCAGGACCACGGCCTCGGATTTGGACGTGCTGATCCTCATCCCCATCGGCTGCAAACCACCCCAGTGCATGATGGTCCAGGTTCCATGGAGCCAACAGGACAACATCATCTGCAAAATGCAGAGATGAAATCCTGTGGCGATCAAACCAGACCCCCTCCAGCTCCTGGTCCCTGAACCAGACCCCCTCCAGCTCCTGGTCCCTGAACCAGACCCCCTCCAGCTCCTGGTCCCTGAACCAGACCCCCTCCAGCTCCTGACTGTGCCTCAAAATTCTGTCCATAAAGATTCTGAGCAGAACCAGTACCAAGTTCAGCCCTGCTGGAGCCCAACATGCACCGGGAACAGGTCCGATTTACTGCTGACAATGTGGACCAGAGTCCTACTTCGGTCCTACAGAGACCAGGCGGCCCTGAACAAGGGGCCCTGGACTCTGTACTCCCGGACCCCCCAACAAGACACCACGAGGAACGCGGTCGAACGTCTTCTTCAAGTCCACAAAACACCAGTGCACTGGTCTGGCGAACTCCCACGAGCCCTGGGGCCCCTATGGAGGGTCTAGAGCTAGGTCCAGGGGTTCCAGAGCAGGACGAAAACCACATTGATCCTCGAAAAGAAGTCCCGAAGCTCTGTGAAGAGTCCAGGACTAGGGCTGTACAGGTCCCGAAAGACGCAGAAAGCAAGACCTTAAAGGGGAACGGTCGTTTTTACAATCTGGACCTTATTTCACATTCGTCACAACAACATTTACTCACCCGTTTGACTTTCGTGTGATTTGCAGTTGGTTCGGAGATAATTAGCTCCTCCCATATCCATATAACGGCAGCGGGCGGGGCGCCGACGTGCAGCCGTTACAGACGCTCTTTTCTCTTATGTTTGTTGTGGGGTGGTAGATACATGTAAATTTATTAAGTCAGCATCACTTAGCGCTACTGGGAAGTCTGTAAACCGACTAGATTGAGCAACTCTCCGGGAACTCTGAAGCGATGATGTCATCACCCTGCGCCGTGGCGCACATTCATTCTGTTTGTTTACATGGAAGCAGCGTCTCTGCTCTGCAGTCAAACCACGGCATCTCCATCGGCTTTTTAGGCAGTCAGAGTTTATTTTCAGCTGGTTGTAACTTTGGTACAATGGTTCCAGTGTGCATATATCCTGGCTGTGAAAGTAAAATGACCAGCTGGACGTCACTGAGCTCACAGGCTCCCACTGCGTGACGGGATTTATTGAAGCTGTGGCTAATAGCGCTCAACACGGACCCCAGCATCAAAGTTCCAACTTTACCACGTTTGGATTATCGGGTGTGTAGTGCCCACTTCACATCGGAGGACTTCTTCCCAGTTCAGGAAAGAAATGAAGGCCAGAAGATCCAGAGAATGAACCTCAAAAAGAATGCCATTCCAGCGGCCGCAGGAGGAGGACAGGTCGAGGTAACGTGATGCTAATAATATTCATTTTTTCTTTACTAACGTCTAGAGGCTGGATGTTTACTGTTTAGTTCATTTGAGCAACAACAAAGGATGATACAAGTATATCTGTCAATGACAAGAGTTGTACATAAACAGTAAAATATTCTGTACACTGTTGCTCAAAAGGAGTAGGAACAAGTTTATAAAACTCTAGCCAACTCCAGACATTAGTAAAGGAAAAAATTAATATTATTAGCATCACGTTACCTCGACCTGTCCTCCTCCTGCGGCCGCTGGATGGCATTCTTTTTGAGGTTCTCTGGATCTTCTGGCCTTCATTTCTTTCCTGAACTGGGAAGAAGTGCTCAGATGTGAAGTGGGCACTACACACCCGATAATCCAAATGTGGTAAAGTTTGAACTTTGATGCTGGGGTCCGTGTTGAGCGCTATTAGCCACAGCTTCAATAAATCCCGGTCACGCAGTGGGAGCCTGTGAGCTCAGTGACGTCCAGCTGGTCATTTCACTTTCACAGCAGGATATATGCACACTGGAACCATTGTACCAAAGTTACAACCAGCTGAAAATAAACTCTGACTGCCTAAAAAAGCCGATGGAGATGCCGTGGTCTGACTGCAGAGCAGAGACGCTGCTTCCATGTAAACAAACAGAATGAATGTGCGCCACGGCGCAGGGTGATGACATCATCGCTTCAGAGCTCCCGGAGAGTTGCTCAATCTAGTCGGTTTACAGACTTCCCAATAGCGCTAAGTGATGCTGACTTAATAAATTTACATGTATCTACCACCCCACAACAAACATAAGAGAAAAGAGCGTCTGTAACGGCTGCACGTCGGTGCCCCGCCCACTGCCTTATATGGATATGGGAGGAGCTAATTATCTCCGAACCAACTGCAAATCACACGAAAGTCAAACGGGTGAGTAAATGTTGTTGTGACGAATGTGAAATAAGGTCCAGATTGTAAAAACGACTGTTCCGCTTTAACAAAGAGCCGGTCCGGACATCGAGAGGCCCCCAAATCTGGATCACAAAACTGAATGGAACACTCCTCTCCAGGTGAAGAAGAGGTGAACTCTGGGAAGGTTTTCACCATGGGGGTGATGGACGGTGCTGCAGACTCAGAACTGCTGGCCCTGAGTCCGGGTCCACAACCTCCTCCACTCCCCTGCAGAGAATCCTTCAGGAAGGTCTCGTGGAGGACCTGGTCCTTGAGGCACCGTTCCTTTCTCCACCACCACGAACTCGTGTCGCAGTGCAGCCTGAGCCAGACCAGACCTGGCTGAGGAGGCGGTCGGTCCCCCTTTCAAAGCAACACATCATTTAAAGAAGCATAATGCTGTTTCCTGGAAACCATGCTGGCGAATCGTGAGCGTTCTTCATCCCAGCAGACGGAACGATAGATCCTCTGTGTGCTACCATCCTGTCCTACCTGCAGCCTGGAGCTGCAGAGACCACCCCGGTTCTGTGTAGGACAACAAAGTCCAGTCCTACATGAGTAGATGAGAGCTGGGAAGATGGGCTCGTTCCTCTCCTGAGCCGTTTCCACCAGGATCCTCAGAGGCCCTTTGGGACAGAGCACAGCCAGCAGGTCTGGAAGGAGAACAGAAAGCAGAGCGGACATCCGTGGTGAGAGGCTGGAGGTTTCAGTGGACCTCCTCAGACTGGACGGAACCGAGAACCACAAGACACTGCAAGGACGGCATTTATGACCCCTTAAAGGACCAAGAAGGAAACTAAAGCACAGAACCTTCCTGATCTATGAACATGGTGCAAAACTAGACTTCAAACCATAGACTGCAAATTAAGAAGTGGACGGACCCATGGGCTGAAAACACGAGGCCGACCCGAAGTGTCAAAAACTTGCAATATCACAGTGTCCACCAGGGGGGGCTCCAAAAAGGCTGTGACTCATTAGACTCCCATTCAAAATGAAACAATAAACTGAGCGGCTGAGTTTCTGTAGCTCACAGTTGTTTTTTTCACTGCATTTTCACCGTACGGAAGAGAGACCAGGTGGTCCATCTGAAAATATATAATACTGACTTTTTGACAGAGCGTTTAAGTTTTCATAATGAGGGGGCGTGGCTACTTGATTGACAGATCCTTCTAGCAGCTTCAGCAGGTTTACATTAAGGAGTCTGACATTAAGATCAAGTTCTCCTCTAATTGTTATTTTCCACAGTGAACTCAGTTTGACTAGTTTTAGTTAGTTGTTGGTTCATTGTAACCAGGACTAGTTCCTGGATTAACTACTCAAAAGGACGCTCAAAGGATTCTGTTATCCAGTTTTTTCTGTAATTTCTGCCTTTATGTATAGTTTTAACAGTAAATATGTGTTGTGTTCACCGTAACAAATCATTTTTCCTGAGGTGTTGTGTTTTGAACATGAAGTCTGCTTCGTTTGGATCAGGCTGTAGTTCCAGCTGTTAATGCAGCCTCAGGCTCGGGGCTTCAGCGTCACGGCTCGGTTCAGGATCCACCGGCTGGAGGGGCGGAGACAAACCCAGATGGAGGGGGGCTCCGCCGCTGGCCGTGCCTGGCGCCGCCGCCGGCTAGCGGGTAGCTAGCAGGTAGCTAGCGGGGACAAAACACCACCAGCAGCCGAGGAGAAAGTGCTGCTACCCAGGAGAAAACAGAGCGAGCGGCCGGGGGGGGGGGGGGGGAGCACCATGGGGCTGACTGGGGGGGGGGGGGAAAGCACCATGGGGGGGGGGGGGGGGGAGCACCATGGGGCTGACTGGGGGGGGGGAGGGGGGGGGGGCTGTTGGACAGAGCGCCGCTGTTGGCGCGGAGCGGCGGCCCGGCGGCGCTTCCCTCCCGAACCCTCCAGCCTGTGAATCCCGGAGGAGAGAGAGTATATTTCTGTCCATTCAGAGGCTAAACTGTGACTTGGTTACTCTGCCTTGTGGCTGCTTGTGTGCCCTGTGACAGCGTAGGTGAAAGGTCACCATAGCTAAACCTTGATCTCTTGTGGTAACGTAAGAACCACGGCCCTGAGGGACATCAGGGCTGCACCAGCCAGAATAAGGAGCTGAGCCCGGTCAGGAGCCCAGGAGGCAGTTCAACTCCAGGTCAGGCTTCCAGGTGTACCATGTGTCAGTCTATTGCACCGGTCACATGCTCAGATGAGCTGGACTGGTGGAAACAGGCCCAGGCCAGCAGGAAGAGTGTTGTAACTGTCTGCAGGACCGCAAAGCTTAAGCATGATTGCTAATTCTGAAGAAGAGAAGTGTCATGTGGTCACCCTTAATTATGCGAAAACCAAGTATCAGGTTGGCCCTCTCCCTTCGATCGGGGCCATTCAGCCTGGGGTTAGGACTGAGATCGGTTCTCGCCGGGCTGATGGACCGAGACGTTCCGTATTTTTATTTTATTGTTAGTATAGACCTTCTTCGCTGTCTGATCATCTTCTTCAATCAAATAAAAGAACCTGTGCTGAGACTTCAAGCTTCCTTTTTTCATTTTGAATTTAGTCTCAACAAGAGCCAGGATCCTGCGGCACGGCGCGGCGGCGGACGTTCCCGGAGTTGCTTGGGTTCTGGTCAAATGCATAAACACGGTAACGTTATTATTGACAAGAAAATGATCAGAAACACCATGGAAGCAGTTCACAGCAGAACGCCACAGTGCTGGGCTGTCAGCCCCGCCCCTTGTCGCTCTCCGGCCCCGCCCCCTCACCTGGTCTTTTTCATCTCTGGCTCCAAATTTCCAACATGTCCGCCTCCGAGGAGCCTCGTTTGATGGTAACGGAAAGAAACGGTGACGTCACGACTGGTACCACTTTAAACTGCAAAGCGTCTCACGTGAGGAGAACTCGGGAGGACAGAACGGTTCTGGAGAACCGTGGGGCACCGAGACACTGACTGACAGAGTGCAGCATGTTCAGACCGTACAACCCGGGAACCATGTCAGACCAGCCCTGGTTCCTCCCGACAGGGGGTCCAGCAAGTCTCGACCAAAGACAGGAGGGAACAGGCCCCAGTACGGACCCATGCACGTTCCCCCAGAACAATCCCTGAGGAGGTCCAGCCCGGCCCACTTCCTGAGGTGGTGCAGTCTGGTCCACTTCCTGAGGTGGTCCAGTCCGGCCCGGTCCATTTCCTGAGGTGGTGCAGTCTGGTCCACTTCCTGAGGTGGTCTGGCCTGGTCCACTTCCTGAGGTGGTCTGGCCTGGTCCACTTCCTGAGGTGGTCTGGCCCGGTCCACTTCCTGAGGTGGTGCAGTCTGGTCCACTTCCTGAGGTGGTCTGGCCTGGTCCACTTCCTGAGGTGGTCTGGCCTGGTCCCACTTCCTGAGGTGGTCTGGCCTGGTCCACTTCCTGAGGTGGTCTGGCCCGGTCCACTTCTGAGGTGGTGCAGTCTGGTCCACTTCCTGAGGTGGTCTGGCCTGGTCCCACTTCCTGAGGTGGTCTGGCCTGGTCCACTTCCTGAGGTGGTCTGGCCTGGTCCACTTCTGAGGTGGTCCGGCCCGGTCCATTCTGAGGTGGTGCAGTCTGGTCCACTTCCTGAGGTGGTGCAGTTCTGGTCCACTTCCTGAGGTGGTCCGGCCCGGTCCACTTCCTGAGGTGGGTCTGGCCTGGTCCACTTCCTGAGGTGGTCTGGCCTGGTCCACTTCCTGAGGTGGTCCGGCCCGGTCCATTTCCTGAGGTGGTGCAGTCTGGTCCACTTCCTGAGGTGGTGCAGTCTGGTCCACTTCCTGATGGTGGTCTGGCCTGGTCCACTTCCTGAGGTGGTCTGGCCCTAGTCCACTTCCTGAGGTGGTCCGGCCCAGTCCACTTCCTGAGGTGGTGCAGTCTGGTCCCATTCCTGAGGTGGTCTGGCCTGGTCCATTTCCTGAGGTGGACCGGCTTGGTCCACTTCCTGAGGTGGTGCAG